>NC_133353.1:36147201-36367201 GCF_030506205.2 Paramisgurnus dabryanus | reverse complement strand
AGAAGAGATGGATTTGTATAATAACAGGATGAGGAAACTCATTTTCTGATAGAAACACATTTAAAAGTGCATTTTGTAGGATAGAGGGGTTTTAAATTACAAACCCTGTGTGCACACCTGAATATCTGCAATTACACAAAGCAAAAACACACAAATACCTCATAAAATTCATTATTCTGTTCTTGGTGTTGCTATTTATACCTCTTATGTTACCAACAAATACTCATACATTAAAAGATATCTTTACAAACTAACTGCACAATTTTAGACCAAAAGAATGTCATGAGTTACTCTTTAAGAAATCAAGTGTCTGAATTATCACACTGTCTACACTGTAAAACAAATCTGTAGAAATGACAGTATTACTGGGTATCCCTAGTAGCTAGCTGCCAGTAACTTACTGTAGATTTTATACTTATGTTATTTACTGGCAACAGTTTGTCCAAAGTTAAATGAACATCAAACATTTTCAGCCTTTATTTTCTACAGTAAGTTACTGGCAACCAGCTGCATAATTACAGCTATTTTTTACAGTGTATTCTTTCAGATGTTACAAAAACATTGCAGTTATGTTCAAACCACAGCCATTCTGTATCTGAAGATGACAACAACAACATTTAATGTTGATCTGAACTGCACTTAAAAAATGAGGGTTTTTTTACCCATAATGTTGGGTTAAAACAACCAGCATTGGATCATTTTTAATCTAGCGGTGCATTCTGTTCCATATTTACAGAGCATGAGTTAAAAACAATCCAACATTTTTAAGAGTGTGGTGTTCAAGGTTTAAAACTCCTCCAAACTGTTCAAATATAAACCTGAAGCAAGGTTATTAGTTAAAGTCATTTATTACTATTAAGTTTTCCATTGAGCACACAAAAGCACAGGCACAATATTTTAAAATAATGTTAGACAATATTCCCTTATTTAAACATATGCAGACTGTAAAAAAGACAAGTCATTGCCTTGAAATGCTTAAGCATTTGATCCATCTAAGCAGGGATTGTTTTAACACAATGAACATTTAAAAAACTGTAGACATTTTAAGCGTTATGGGATCATTTCATAATTCATTTTAATGATCTGTGTAAATAAAATAACCAATCAATCAGGCTGATGATATTAAGATATACAGTATGTAACAGTTTTCATGATCATTGCTATCTTAAGTCAAGGATTTTTCAGGTAAACATAAACATTTATTGCATTTTAGTAAGATAAACCAAGTAATATGAAGGACATTTTAAAGTGTCTGAAAGTATAAGAGCTAAAGCTTAACTAACAAAAGACTTTGGTCGCCTTTGTATACATTAAGGGGCGGTTTCCCATACAGGGTTTAGATTAAGTCAGGACCAGGACCTCATATTAAGACATTTATGTAGTTTTTACAAAAAACAATACTGATGTGCATCTTGAGACAAAACAATGGCACTGATAAGATGAATCAGTTAAGACAGCTCAAACAAGCCTTTTAGTCTTGGGCTTTAAACTTAAGCCCTGTCTGGTAAAACTGCCCTTTAATGGATCATTAGTCAAATTGTTTAAAAATAATAATAAGAGCCATGTGTTTGCATTCATGGGTTCTTATATGAAGGCCCATAACTGAAAATGAAGTAAATATAGCAGTGATTTTAATAACGGTGTATATTAAGATAACAGAAACTGTGAGAAAGCAGCTGTAGAGATCTTGGAGATGTGTTAATGCCAATGGGTATTTACAGTGTAAGATCACATAGTAGCACAGATTTAAAGTAAACACACACCTGTGTAAACGCATCAGTTTTTTATTTTATAATGTTCAATGTTTTAAATATAAATGATATTATCATTACCGTCACAGGCAGCACCACAGAATACAGAATGAGGGGACCTCCATGTTTTAATGAGGGGGGTCGTATTATTACATGGCACTCTAAAATGCTGGGATCTGATTGGCCAGTTGCAACATTTCAAGGTATTTTATTCCAAGATAACAACTGCCTGAAACTAACACAGCCTAACCCAGATACTGCCCTATGAATTAATACGGTTTATACCACACACGAGCCTGTTGAATGCTTTGTTCTGATTGGTTGAGATATGTTTCATGGGTATTGATTTTTTTCTGTAAAATGCACACCTAAGCTGTCAAATAACCACCAGAGCGATGTCTGTGGTAACTGTGTTATAAGCAGAATAATTGACTCCGGTCCTTTAAATTATTTGAAAATAATGCACACCCACAGTATATCTCCGCTTTGCGTCATGCCACATTACCACCTTGGGTGTGCATTATTATTTTCAAATAATTCAAATGATTCCTTACATGATGTAAATTTGCGTAATTAACAACATACAATATATTGCCAAACTTTTTGGGACACCGTCTTTATATGCACATACATATGAATGAAATCCAATTCCTAATCCATAGGGTTTCATATGGAGTTGGCCAACTTTTCTTGGATGACTTTCTACAAGGTTTAAGAGTGTGTTTATGGGAATGCTTGACCATTCTACTAAACCCACATTTGTAAGGTCAGCCACTGATGTTGGACGAGTAGTCTCTCTATTTTCAAAAGAGAATCCAACTGAACAAAGACTTTTAATGTGGTCTCAATCTTTTGAGTATATCCACTGTATGTTGGAGAGAGTATGAAGGGGACATCAGTGATACGGTGAAGTTTATAGATCTCTGAGGTGATGTGAAGATATTTCAACAGCTCAGCTTGTGCAAGATTTACTACATTTTCAAATGATCCATTTAGAAGGTCAGTTTATTCAGATAATAATATAAAATTATCAAAACATGTTTTTATTTATAACAACAAAGTGAGCAAAAAAACAAAAGAATGTAATGTAGGTAAGATAAAGTTTTAGGTTTAGAGATTCACTGTTAGATTTCTTTTACAAAAGAATTGCACACTAAAATGATTTTGTGATGTCAATTATTAAAACTCTTATTATGTTAAAATGAGCAAGAAGAGAAATCCTGTGTTAACAGGGAAAGATGTTTTTGTGTGCCGTTCAACGTTCTTAGCTGTTTATGTAAATCCACTGAACGTCTCTGACAGAGAATAAGTACCAGTTTCCCATAAACATCCCAAAACATCTTAACACTTGTGCTTCATGGCGAGCTGGAGAGAGAAAGAGAGAGAAATAAATAATCCATACAAGAACTAGAAACGTGATTATGTACCAGCAGGACAATATGTCACTCATACATTTTTAAACAGCCATCATCACCACCTTCACAAAGACATTTATACCCCATTTAAATCTGAAAATGTCCAGGTCACCAATCAGTTTATAGTTAGTATATTTAATGATAATATGGGATTTAATAAACCCTTAAAAACAGAAATTACATCAGCTGATCCAGTACCAAGCATTTACTCTTTTCGTGATAGCCAAACAGCTATAGTTTCACTTGCCCAAATTAAAAATTCAGTAAAACGTGCACTTGCATTTTGTTCCTCCAATATTTGTGCCCATAAATAAAGTACATTATTGTAAAAACTTCTCAACAGGTCTGACAATATTCTTCAATTGCGAGAGCGGCGAGAGACGGTTAATTTTTTTTAACACCTTTCTTTACAGTACACACAGGACCACATGAAATCTCCTGTTAAACTTTTTCACAACTATAACATCTGTCATTCACAATCAGTTTTCAGCCAATATTAAACTGTCTGGTTTGTGTCTGATTATAATGTTGAGAGTTTAAGCGGATGTGCCTTTTCTTCTCATTCATGCAGGACGACAACACAGCAACACAAATGCATCTTTACATTTCACATTGTTTGAGATGAAAAGATATAAGTGACTGACCTTGTGTGCAGTGTCAGCGAAATGTTGTGCACTGTTCATCATCTCGCCCGTCTTCTCGTCGACGCGTCCCAGTCTCTCACCGCGTTCATTCAGAGCCTGACTGGCCTTCTGTACGGCACTGCTTACACTGGCAGTGGCGCTGTGGAGAACACTGTTACCTACAGCATCACACAAAACATCACATCAACTTATACTCAACTTACTCGTGCACACAAGATTTTATTTTGTAATAGACCACCTCTTTTTTAGTTTGCATGATGAGTTTTGCTTTAAAAATTACCAAATCTTTGCAGCTTCCTCCCATCAAACTGACATGTAGGCACATGTAGTTCTTTTTTTGATGAAATCTGTATTGACTATTTTATAGGCCTGTTGGGTTTATGTTGTTAGGTTAGGTTTAGGCTGAAGCTCATTAATTAAAGTACAGTATTTTTTGTACTGAAGTGCCAGTTTTATCCACTAGATGGCGCACAGGGAATATTTGGAAACAGAAGATAAATTTCAGGATACAAAGGTTCAGCATCTTGTTGTCATTGTTGTTCATATTCACTACAGTTATAGGCTTGTGCAAGCTTGTATTGGGTTCAGTTTGTGCAACATCTTGTGTTACAAAAGATAAAAAACTGAAATTGGGATGTTAATTTCTTGGTATTTTGGATTATTTGATCCAAGCATCTGCAGCTGGATTCATGAGTAAATGATAAGACTGTAAGCAGTGATGAACATGAAACTCTTCAGACGGCACTGTAATAAAATATGCAGCATTTTTGATAAATCAACATATTTTAATCTTACTTAAACAATTTAAACTTCATTTTATGTCAACTTTCACAAGCCCAAACTTAAAATAGTAAGTTGAATTAACTTGCAAAACCAAGTAGTTTGAACTTCATTCTGTATTTACATTGCGTGTGTGTGTGTGTGTGTGTGTGTGTGTGTGTGTGTGTGTGTGTGTGTGTGTGTGTGTGTGTGTGTGTGTGTGTGTGTGTGTGTGCGTGCGTGCGTGCGTGCGTGCGTGCGTGCGTGCGTGCGTGCGTGCGTGCGTGCGTGTGTGTGTGTGTGCAGGAGGACATGATGATGGGCTGGAGCTGAATAAATCCTACACATATTTCATGTGACTGATTAAATCTCTAGCGCAGACCTTCATTAGCATCACAATGTCCGAGTCTTCCTGGGCTTTGCATAAAAAGACACAGATGTAAAATAACAAAAGCCATTATGACAAGAATACATAGATTCCATGTCCAACTGTTTGGTTCAAACTTACTCATTAATTCATTCATGCTTTACTTCTTTCTAAAGCTCATCTATAGAAATGATTGCGAAATCAGCTTCATACACAACCATATCAACATGTAGTTAATCTTTTATATAAGATAGAAATTAAAATGAGACCTAGACACCATACAAATATTTATGACATGAGGTGATCAATTACAGTCTATATATATAACATTTATTTCAATATTTTTCAAATGATTATTTCAAATAATTATGATATTAGAGACTGTAATGTGTCATTTATAGACCTCAAGCAACATTACAGTGTCCTGGTATTCATGCACCTGGTTGAGATATTTGCCTAACTGCAGTCATACCCAAATTTTTACCTACCTTCTTCATAGTGTCCCGTTTTACTAGTTTAAATGTAAAACAAGATTTTCTGTGTTCATCTTGTTAATGGCTAGGCTAATGCAACATAAACTTAACCTTAAATGATCAACTTCATTTACTGACAAGTTGTTGAAATACTGTAATGAGCTTCTGCTAAATGCACTCATCCTCACAGAAAACACCATTTTATATTTATGATGTTTTCATATTTTTACCTGTCATATAGGTTTACTGTGCCTTTGTCTTTAGTTTTATTTTTCATATCAAGACCAAGTTCCCACCTGTTTTCTGAAAGGATGCGTAACTTATAAAGTTAAATGAGGACAGATTCTTGTGTTACCCAAAAAATAAAACTACTAAAAACATAACAATTGCCTCTCCGAGTCAAAGCGTCAGTGAATAGGTGATTGATATTAATGACATTGCACAACAGGGCACTAAGTGAATTATCTGTTTTAATTATCATCCCGACAAATCACGAGAATAAGAGCCGTTTATCTGAAGCTTTCTTTTATATTTTGAATACCCAGTGATCTTCAGAAGGGGACCAAAAGGACGTGTCAGTCAGAACACCCAGATAAAGTAAACAAGACATCAACACCTGTCAACAAATGCATGATTTCAGTGGTGGCAGATAAGACAGCTATTATTGTTACTTTGCGGTTGAATATAATTTTGTAATTCTTAAAAGCCACGTGAAGTAATAAACAATGTGCGGTGTGACACTATGACACTACAACTCCCATGAACACTCCCTGCATATAAAGAGCTCAGGGCGTACACGTTCAGTATCTGAGAGCATGCCTCCAGACAGTTTTGTGCAAAGGCAAATGAAACTGTTGAGGGGAGAGAGGTTCACTCTCGAGCATCATCATCTGCTTTTGTACATTTGTACATTAAAGTTGCCAGTAAAATTCATGTGCATATTTAACTGAGCAGTGTTTACTGTTGTTGATAATAAATCTAAAGTGTTTGTAGTTTTTTTTGCCTTTATCTTTTCAGTTCATCTTCAACACCCCTGCACACTTTTATTTGATTCTTTAGAATCTACTCTATTAATGCTTTACTAAACTGCACGTTTTTCATGCAGTTAAATATATGATAAGATCTGTAGTGTTATACAAGAAATACCAAGTCATGTATGTAGTCTAAATTGGAGTGCATCTGTATTTGAATGCATTTTCTGTGGGTTTTATTATCATTAATATCTATGTCAATGGTGAACAAGAGTGTACTGAAAATTTCCCCACTTTAAGCACTGCTAAAATAGAACACACGTCTTGCATGCAACATGAGATTTATCACAAACAGATCTGAGGTTCGGTCCTCTGTCAGATTTGATCAAATGTGAGTAAGATGTCGTTTTATGCAGAATAAAGCTGATTGTATGCTGATGTCTCCCATAGTTTTTGTCCCACACCTGAGCAGCGTCACATTATTTGTTTTGCACTGGTGTGAGACTTAAACTGGAGGGGACAGAGGGGTCACATCTTCTTCAGCAGAAACTTCATTCATCTTCTAGGACTCATCATCATCATCATCATCATCATTCATTGATAAATTATGTTGATGTAATTCATTAGTTCACTAAAGATACCCTGCTTAAACACTGAAATTATTATATTATATTATATTATATTATATTATATTATTTTATATTATATGCACTGACTGAAATGATTGAATTTATACACTGAGCTGCATTAACAACCAGATGTAATCAAATGAACTCAGAAATGAAATACTGTAGTCAGATTGAGATTGTGAGCTCTATTGTGATTGTTTGTAAATCTCTTTCAGCCTCACAAGGAGGCAGATGTATAGATGCTTCCAGAAGTTTAAATGAAACTGTTCACCGAGTCCTGCCAGGCGACACAATCTGAGCATCTGATCACACAGAGACGCTTTGTTCTGCTTCCCATTCTGACACACATTCAAAAACTGAACACTAAAGACAATGAGCACCACTATCAGCTGTTTCACAACTTCAACAAAACAAAATGATAATATTTATCGCATCTGGCTCGCTGTTTTAAAAGGAGGAGCTCGGCTCAAGCACATACCCCATACAGATTTAAGTCATTTTAACATGAGAGGAGTAGATGTATTTTAGTGTTATTAAACAGAACATGAACACATATGATAAAACTTTTTGTTAATTAAAGAGAATGAAGCGCCTCACCTTCCAATGTTCTTAAGTGACAGTTGATAAAGTTTGGTTTTCTTTCAGACATGTAGCGTTGACAGGTGTGATGTAAGATATGGATAAACATGGACTTCTCTCCAGCTGAACCAGCGGTCCACTGATCTGATCCATTCTCAAACACCAGGTCAAACTCTGGACAATCCTACATGGTAAACGGAAAAATGAATTTAATGAAACGAAACATCTAAGAGTTATTTCCCGATGCAGAAGAGTATTCATGGACTCACTTGGGTGGAGTCGAGAGCGTTCACTTCTCTCAGCTGACTGATGCTCCACTGTGATCTTCTTACAAATGATGACGACCCCTCAAACTGCTTTACTTTTGTGATGAACACCTGTGTAGGTTTCTTACTGGTCACTGAAATACAGAGGAAATTCGGAAATAACATTATGAGACGTCATGCATTTTCTGTAAATATTTTAAGGGTCAGTTCCGCCCAAATGAAAAATATTACTCGCCCTTAGACTGCGCAAGATGTAGGTAACATGAATTCTTCAGTAAAACAGGAAAGAAGATTTGTCCACAAGTGTCGGTTCTTTAACTCTTTCACCACCAGCGTTTTTTTATTGCCAACCAACCCCATTATTTTTTATAATTTTTCACAAAAGTTGAATGCCTTCCAGAACAATTTCTTTAAATATATAAACTTAAAATATATCAAATGAAATAAGAGACACTCCAATTTTAATCCAATCTTCATTTGTCTTCTTTTTAATTACCTTTTAAATATGGGTTGGTTTTTTTATAAGTTAGGTAGGAACACCACCTAGTGGATAATAGCGGCAATATGGATTGCAGTAAAAACTCGTCAATGGCAGGAAAAGAGTTAAAGGTCCACTGTGTAGATTTTTAGTGGCTTCTAGCAGTGAGATTGTGAATTGCAACCAAGGGCTCAGTCCACAGCTCTGTCTTATGGCTTATCATCAAACAGTACAGAAAACAGCACACCCGGAGTGAAGGACATCCGGCACACACTGAACTGTTTCACAGGAATTTCACATGAAAACTGTTTATTCAGGCCTCTGTCTACAACACTCCCATTTCTCTTGCTCTCTCTTTCTTTCGCTCTCTCTCTTTTGTCATAGGTAAGGGCTGTGCGACACCGTGACTTTTTTCATGATAAGAACATCAACATCCACTCCAATATATTTGATCTATTCATCTTTCTGTGGACTAATTGTTATAGGTGGCTTTCAAGGTCTAGCAAGGAACACAAATGGCCAAATCCTTCAGCAGCACTTGTATAAATACAGCAGTATGAGTTGTATCTGAAATAATCCTGATCTATTACATCTGGACGTGTGGAACTCTCACAACATCAACAAATAGACAGAAGACACAACAACATACTCAACCAGACTTTTAACTTTTGGTAATGATGTGAGATTTTATCTGATTTATCGGCTCTGAATAGATTAGTGAACATATGAAGACTTCATGGTCCCAAAATAAATAGGAATAAATAAGAAAAGATTTTGCGGACAAAGTTTTGGGACTCCAGTGGTTTTATCTTCTGAGAGCTCTCAGCGTCTACTGAAGATCAGCAGTAGTTTTTTTCCTGAAGGCTACTGGAAAGATCTCACAGTAGGACAACTTTCAAATCTACAGGAACTCTCAGATTCACAGAGAGTCGTGTCATCATTAACATCATCTTCATCATCATCATCGCTGTTGATCAAGTCAATACTCACAATCATGAAAATCCATATAAAGTTATAATATTAGACGCTCTTATTTCACTAAGAGATCATCAGTCAATCAAATTAAAGTCATGTTTTCAAACAAGACAGAACATTAAGTTTTATTTCAAACATAAGTTAATTTTAAGAATTATTTTCTTATTTCTGAAAACAGTGGAAAGGAAAGACAGTCTGCACATAGATCTCAACAACACGTCAAGGTTTATGCAGAAAAACAACACAAACTCCTAATAATCACTCAGACCAGATCAGACAAATCAATCCAATAAATCAACATGAAAGAATTTGTGGAAAAACTTCAACCAAACCCTAAACCCGGCAGGACCTTCAGCACCAGACTGATGATAAACACACACACACACACACACACACACACACACACACACACACACACACACACACACACACACACACACACACACACCAACAAAACACCACAGCAATAAACTCATTTACTGTCACTGTGTAGAAACAACAAGATGTTATTAGACTCATCTGATGAAGAACATCTGAAAATAGAGTTTAAATTACACACTTAAGGTCTCTGTGTCTCTAAATGTCCTTCACACCAACTTTAGTTTCTTCTTCAAAAGTCTTCAACAATCTCTCAGGTTAAATACAGCCAGAGATCTAATGACTGATGATTATCTAACAAGATAAAATTAAACAGAATGCACTTTATAAAAGTATTCATTCTATAGAAATTCTTTATCATTTACCAACCTCACACAAAACTGCTACACATCATCTGGAGATTAAAGGTGCCAAAAAATGCATTTTAATAATTTGTTAAATTGTTCCCTGATATCTACATAGGTTTGTGGTTTTACTTAGTGCAAAAATGATCCAGAGTCAGTTTTTCATGTCCATTAACCCTTTAGATTGAAATGGTCTATTATTATCTTATTTGAAAGAGTCATGAATAATAATATTGAGCTCTGCTCTGATTGGCTGTTTCTCCTTCAGTAGCTCTGTGTGTGTGTAAACAGATCTTATTTTGAGGAATAATCAATAGTTTGGAGATTGTTAGTTAACGTTTCTGAGTGGTAAGTTTGTGTTTTTTCAGTATAGACCTGCAAAACATAACTGTAACGTCAGTAGTAGCACTTTAGCCTTAACGCTAGCATATAGCATTAACTAGCATATAGCGCTAACTCAGCATTCCCAACTTTAAAGGATACCCCCCCAAAAAAACTGAAAGTTTACTGATTGTTTTCTCACCTCCATGTGGTGCAAGATGTTTGTCTTTCTTTCTGTCTTTAGCCGAACACAATCAGAGTTAAATATTAAATAATATCCTGGTCCTTATTTGCTTTATAATTGCATTATATGGGGATCAACGTTTCAAAGCTCAAAAAGGTAAATTCATCCATCATTTAAATAATACAACAACTCCAGGAAGTTAATAAATGTCACGGTTTGTGAGGAAAAAATAATCATATTTAAGCTTTTTGGAGATTTGAACCCAAGCCAGGATATTATTTAATATAACTCAGATTGTGCTTGGCTGAAGAATGAATGACATTAACATCTCGGATAAGATGTGGGTAAGTAAATCATCAGTCAATTCTCATTCTGGGGTTGGAGTTATCCTTTAAAATGAGTTTCAATGATGAATCATTCAATAAACAGTAATACAATAATTGCTTTTGGTTAGTGCAAAAAAGTTTAGTAAGAAATCCAAAACTTTGTAAAAAGAGCCTTTACACATTTATGGGATTAAGAGTCACTAGAGGTGAAGTAATTTAATTTAAAAAGCAACAACTCGATTCACGATTTTACATTTCCTTTGTTTTATTTCATTATGCAAAAAGTACAAACCCCAAAGTAAACAATGACGCACATCTATCATCTCCAACATAAATCTCTTTTCTTGGACTACAATGGTCTGACGGTCATTATAATAATCCCACCCGCTTCTGACTCTCAGCCTGTAAGTTAACTCCTGTTAGCATTGCCTTGTGAGCGAATCTTTCAAACATGGTAAGGAGCGTCTCATTTACAGCTGACATCAGAGGTATTCAGACCAATCACAACATACAGATTAGCTGGCCAATCAGGAACACAGAGCTTTTCAAATCAGTGGGTTTCAGGAAGAAATCTGGAGCTACAAAAATGTACGGTATGTGGAAAATAATATGTTTTTTAATCATGAACCACACACAAAATAACCTTGTTTTTAGCCATTAAACAGGTGCTCTTTAAATGAAACAGGAGACACGAAGTGATGATGTATGGAGCAGTTTGATATATTAGAAATGGTTACACTTACAGATCTGCTCTGATTGTAAAGTTAATGGTCTATAAGAAACCCTGCTGTCTGACTACTTTATTTCACATTATGTTGCTCTTTACTGCTGAGATTTTAATGAGGACTTTTTTTCCACAGCGTTTAAATAAAACTGAGGATGTTTCAAACACCGCAGGACATTATCACATTAGACATCACAGCTCACGACACAGGTCCTCAATATACACCATACATAAACTATACCATAACACTTTCAATAAAAAAAATCCCAATATTTTACTATAGTGGACTTTATAGAGGACCTCAACAGTTTACAGTTTCAGTGCAGCTTCAAATGACTCCAAACGATCCAAACCGAGTCTTATCTAGTGAAACCATCCTCATTTTCACAAAAAGTACTTTTTAACCACAACTTCTTGTCTTGCACTAGCCGTGTGATGAATTACGGGATCATGTCAAAAGGTCAAATGTTACATATATGAAACACACAGTTGTGGACCATTATAAACAATAAACTGACCCAAAGACATTATTTAAGATTAATCCACAAACAACAACAACATCAGATTCCGCTCCTCTTATGCCACACTTGTAAACACTGGAGGTGTAGTTTGCATACTACTTCTCCATTGAACAAAAAAGACATAAACATCTTGGATGACATGGGGGTGATCAAATTATCATTTTTTTTAATGAAAGTGTAGTAATCCTTTAACTATTAATTTCTCACACGAAATCACTTGATTTGAAACACATGTACATGTAACATCAATGTGTTCTCATGTCTTCATGTCCTGCATTCTGATCATTCTTCCAAAGCCACAGGGAAGAGCCGAACCCTCTTCAGATCTGCTCCGAGTTTGGCTTTACATCAAACACTTCTACAAATTCACTTCAGCTTTTCTACACTACTATAATTCTAGTAAAACCTCTGTGAAACCTCTTTACAAAGCTGGAGATTTAAGTTGATTCAATACTGATCTCTTGAGTAATGCATTTCCTTTGTCATCTTACTATACACACGACAAAGACTTCTGATTCAAAAGATATATTTCTGATTCAATTTCATTCACAAACTCTGTTAAATGTGGATTTTACTACATGACGTTTAAAGTAGTCAGTGTTATGTAATCTTTTAATTTGATTGAAATTAGTGATGCACCGATGTATCAGCCACCGATATTTATCGGCCGATTTTTGATGAATTTGAAACCATCGGCATATCGGCAATAGCACGAAAAAGGCAGATACCGATTGTTTATTAATTAACTGCATAAAGAAATCCATTATATGTAAAAAATGAGTTAATGTTGTTAATAAAATAAATGCTGAATAGCAAAAACCACCTTTAAAGGATGTCATGTTGTCTTATTATATTTGTTTTAGGTTAATTTGTGCCTCTCTTATTATGTTGGTCAGTTGAATGTTAATTAGATCCAATCCATGTTCAGTAAAAATAATTTGATGCAGAAATAAACTAGCTAATAGACCAACTGTATAGTATTGTATACAAGTGTTTAATATCGGCATCGGTATCGGCCAGAAGTTGTCTGTTTAAATCTGTATCGGTATCGGGCCAATAAATTCCTATCGGTGCATCTCTAATTGAAATGTGTCAAAAGCCGATCATGCAAGATGACCAAAGAGCGAATTTACATTAAAGGGGACATATCATGAAAATCTGACTTTTTTCCATGTTTAAGTGCTATAATTGTGTCCCCAGTGCTTCGATCAACCTAATAAATGTGTAAAATATCAACCAAGTAGCTTAGTTTTGGTAAACCATTCTCTGCAAGCATGTGGAAAAAAGCTCATTGAAATCTGGCTCCCCTTGTGATGTCAGAAGGGGATCTTATTATAATAATACCGCCCCTTAATCTGCACTATCCAACCACAACACTGCAATTTAGTGCAGAGATCAGCTCATTTGCATTTTAAAACGCACACAAAAACTGCACATTTTTGCTCACACCTTTAAAGTGGTGATTTTAACATCTTATAATAAATTATCTGTGGGGTGTTTTGAGCTAAGACCTAAGACTTATTTTATATCTTAAAAAAGTCTTGTGAAATGTCCCCTTAAAACAAAATTTGTGTCTGAAACAAAAAACAAATGTATGCAAAAAAAAATCAATATTCCATAAAACTTATTTCATTATCATTAATACTCAACTTAGAATTATTTTCCTCAGAAACAACTTAACTTTCATAATATTTATGTATCTCACAGTAAGACAGAAAATCTAATGTAAGTTTATATCATATAGCGATCTTAAAATCAAATCAATTGAAATGTTTTTGTGACTATTGAAGATGGGTGTGTCATTCAGCAGGACAGATGAAGATGTGACCTTCTCTCAGAGAGAAACATCTGTTATAATCTCATCTAACCTTTACATGTTTCTGAGTCAACAGCAGGCCATCGGGATTATAAACTATCCTGCTGGTTAGATCATGACATCTCAAGGACTGACTTTATACTTGATCTGGGTTTCACAAAAGACACGGCGCCTTTGATCACACAATATAAATGTTTCTACTGCTGGAAATACAAAAAAAACTGCCTATATGTCAGTCTGTGATGTATAGATAGATACAGACATACACTGTAAAACTTTTCTGTAAATTTACAGCGAATTTCTAACAGTATTGTACTGTATTTTCAAAAAACAGTGTTAGACTGTATATTTACAAAATATTTACAGAATGTCTGTAAATGTACAGAATTGTCCTGTTTTCAGCATGCAAAATTCGTAATACAGAATAATACTGT
This sequence comes from Paramisgurnus dabryanus, assembly GCF_030506205.2. Taxonomy (NCBI): domain Eukaryota; kingdom Metazoa; phylum Chordata; class Actinopteri; order Cypriniformes; family Cobitidae; genus Paramisgurnus; species Paramisgurnus dabryanus. The sequence continues at coordinate 36,352,846 of NC_133353.1, read as the reverse complement.
AAAAGCATTGCATTGTGGGATTGATTTCCTTCGCGCTCAATATTTGAATGTAAGCAGAGCTAGTGCTTCGGAAGTTCGGACGCCCTTTATTTGTTAGGATTGGTTATTCATATAAACAACGACGATATGAAGACAACGCGTTCAACTTTTAATCTATAGCTGCCTGTGATGTGAAAACGTACACAGAACATTTAAAAGTTACTCGACGAAGCGGCAGACATGAGAGGATTATGCATGCAACAAGAAGACGGAGAGAATACAATGTGTCTGTGATGAAGATAAACGAAGATTGACTGAATGTGCATCATTGACACGGTAAGACACTGTTGTTTTATTCGACTGCATTTCTGAACGGTTTGCACGAGTGGGCTATTTTTAGGAGCTGCGTTAAGTTACGCTAACTTGCTAAACTCCTAAAAGACAGCACACGACACGTTGATAAAGATGTTTTTGTAACTTATCTGTCTGTTAATTCTTTCGTTTTAGACGACTAAACATGATAATGTGAATTGCCCTAAAACAACACAATGTTGCTGTCTGTCGGTGCGTTGTGATTTAGCTTAAGTTAGCTTGTAATACACGTAAAGAACTAAACATTTCAGCTTGTTCTCAAATATACACCAAGTTAAGTTACTTTGATATGAAAACGTTGTGGTTGTAGCCTGGATTCATCACAAATATAGTTTTATTTGTATTTTAAAGTTATAAGTGAAATGATGTCAGACTTATCTCAGATATTAAAGTTTAGTTAAATTGTAACCCCCACCTCCATTACTTCTTTGTCACGTCATTTAAAAGTGTTTGATTAACATATTTTTGCAATTATCACTCAAATTTGGTGATGTATAGTATATGTATGTAATATACTTCTATATACAGTACCACTCAAAAGTTTGAACTTATTTCCCATGTCCAAACTTTGGCCTGGTACTGTATACAGTACCAGTACAATATACTGTAGCATATTTGTATTGTCCTGTAATATACACATTTTAACCTAATATCTGTATTTGCATCGGTTGAGCTCAAGTTATGTTTAATAGTTATATTTGTAAATGGCTAAATAACATCACAAAAATAGAAACAAATTTTATTTTAAATATTTTATCTGTTTTGTTTTGGTCGATTTCAGGTCCATCTCTAAGCAACCAGCGCTGGATGTTGAGCATGGACGGTCAGGTTGTGTGTGAAGGAGAGCAGCGCAACTTTGTCTCTGGTCTTGCAACGCTGATTGCCTCATTCTACAATTTTAACCTCCCGGATCTGGAAGCGGTGGCATGCACCCTTGGGTTTGTTCAGAGGTTAGATACACATTTCCCATTCATATGTTAAAATTACTTTTTTTTACATATTGTGAAGGTCTGCATCAAGATGCAAAGCGTAAAACTGAAACTTCATATTTACATTAAATAAGTAAGTATGAACTGTATTCATCTGACCTCAGTTTTTCTCAGCTTACACTTTTGGCATGGTTTTTGTGCTGAAATACTGCCAAAAGCATTGCAAGTTTGCAAACACAATTTTATGAACGACAAATACAAATTAATTGCACAGAATCTGTCTTGGTGTGTAAAATAAACTACTTTTAAATGTGTAAATGACTTGTTGCATACAGAGGGTAGGGTGGCCATTTGTGAAAGTTCCGCCGGACACGTCCCGAACATGTTTTTGGGTGCTTTCTCCGGAAGTCGCGTTGCTCGAATGCATACGTCACAAAGGTCCTCACATTTCAGTTAAAATACATTAGAAAATTAAGATTTATTTCTTTTAAGATTGCTTTTCTGAAATTAAACCCAAAATATTAAACCTTGATGACGTATGCGGTCGACCAACACGACTTACGGAGAACGAACCCGAAAACATGTTCGGGACGTGTCCGGCGGAACTAGCACGAATGGCCACCCTAACAGAGGGTAAAACTATTTCCTGAAATAACCTGACATTAACAGTTTTGTCATAATTCTCTCACTCATTTGAGCTTGCTAGCGCGTGTGGAAAGGTGTGGCTATCAAATGAGGCTTTTAATGACTCGTTGTTTTCTCTTTTATGATTGGTTGAATAACGGCAGTAGTTGTCTCAGTATCCGGTAGCCCAGTAGATATTGAGTTATTTCCGGAAATTGTTTTATAAAAAAACTGGTTTATTTTACACACTAAGACAGATTCTGTGTGATTCATTTGTGTTTACCGTTCATAAAACTGTATTTTTGAAAGAATGCCACTGTTTGCACACTTGCAATGCTTTTTGCAGTATTTCAGCCCAAAAATCCATGCCAAACGTGTAAATGCAGAAAAACTGAGGTCAGATGAATACAGTTTATATTTATTTAGCCTAAATATGAAGTTTTACAAGACATGAATTACGCTTAAGATTAACAGTTCAATGTTGCCAAACCTTTTTCTTATGCCTGCAACTTGATTTTACACCTTTACAAAACAATGTCACCTTTATGCTTGCAATGTCACATTTCCATTTTGACCAGTGATTTGTTGTTTTTAACAGAACATTGATCTTCCCCCATTACTTCTGTTTAAACCAAATAATTCAATTAAATTGCACAATTATTAATACAGATTTATTTGTTGTTTTTTAATTACTGTGTAAAATAAGAAGACTTATTAAAAATGTTTTATCAACATAATAATAATTGTTCTTGTTTGTTTTCTGCTTTGCAGATGATTTCTCTACATCAACCTGGAACATGGATCAAAGATGAAGAAAGGGAAAAAGAACACTACAGTGAATCCACAGGTTTCCACTCTTCTTAGAAAACTTACGGACTTTAAATGGAATTTTGTTTAGACACTTCCACTATCCAGTGTAGTTGAATTAAAAGGAATTAAAGTTTCCTACATTGTTAATGATGTGCTGTTAATTGAAATACAAACGTACAGCTGGCATTTCATCCAATATGCTTATGTTAAAGAATTAATCCACTTTTAAAATGATGCAAAAAAAGAAAGTCAGGAGGGAAAATACAGTAAAGGATTAGTCCACTTTCTTAAAGGAGTAGTCCACTTTAAAGATGGGGTCCATTGACTTTTCATAGTAGGAAAAAAAGTAAATCTTTAAAGTGGACTACTCCTTTAATAAAAAATCCTGATAATTTACTTACCCCTAAGTCATCCAAAACGTTTATGTGTTTCTTTGTTCAGTCAAGAAGAAATTAATTTTTTTTTGTTTTTTTGAGTAACACATTCCAGAATGTTTCTCCATATAGTGGACTTTAATGGACCTCAACAGTTTACAGTGTAAATGCAGTTTAAAAGGGTGCATACAGCTTCAAAGGGCTCTAAACTAGGGCTGCATGATAAATCGCATGTGAATGTCATTTCGCATCTTGTAAGTAAAGCAGCATGTACTACACAAAGCCATAGATCACTGACAATCATGGCAAAATTTGCATTAATAATATGTATGCGATATGGCCCTGCTTGTCAGTGAACTACGTCTCTGTCTAGTAAAAGCTGCTCCATCTGAAAGCAGGTGATGAGATGCGCATGACTATCACATGTGATTTATCGTGCAGCCCTACTCTAAACTATCCAAACTGATGCATAAGGGTCTTAACCAGCAAAAATCATAACTTTCGGCAAGGAAAAAAAAATGCACTTTTAATCCACAACTTCTCATCTTGCACTAGCCGTGTGATGCGACAACTTGACGTCATGTAATGCATAGGCATGTCGAAAGGTCACGCATCACAAATGTGAAACACACACTTGCAGACCATTTTAAACAACAAACTGACATAAAGACATTAATTGTTATCATTCCACATACAACAATGTCTGAACGTTCCTCTTTCTCCACGCTTGTAAACACTGGGGCGGTAGTTTTGCATGCATCACGTGTGACCTTTCAACATGCTTAAGCATTACGCCAGATTGCGCTGGTGGGACACAAGGCTAGTGCAAGATGAGAAGTTATGGATTTATAGTACTTATTTTTTATTTTTCTCAATCAAAATTATGATGGTTTGCTAGATAAGATCCTTATGCCTTGGTTGGGATCATTTAGAGCCCTTTAAAGCTGCATCAAAATAGCAAATTTTAAACTGCATTTAATCTGTAAACTATTGAGGTCCAGTAAAGTCTTTAAAATTGAGAAAAAGCATGGAGTGTTTTCCCTAAAAAACTTAATTTCTTATTGACTTAACAAAAAAGACATCAACATTTTGGATGACATGTGAGTGAGTAAATTATCCAGATTTTTTATTAAGAAAGTAGAGTAATACTTTAATGTATTTTCCCTCCTGACTTTCTTATTTTACATCATTTAAAATATTTTGAAACATTTCCATTCTTTAAAAGTTAATAAGAACACTTGATTGTTAATGTTCTGATAATTCATAACTGTTCTGTCAACTGTTTATTAATTGTAATGCATACAGCTGACATTTCAGCAAACAATGTTTTATGTAAATTTTATGGCCTTTGCTTTTAAAAAATAAAGTTTTATATTCTAAGAATTTTGTATTTGTGTATTATGTATTTAATTACCATTTGAGACTATTGTTACTGTTACACATATAATATAAATTCCTAATTTAAAAGTGGCATATCAGTAAAATACAGAATGGGTTATAGTTCTGTAAAAATACAGTAATTTGCTGGCAATATAGCTGCCTGTATGTAAATTTACAGTGTAAAGTTTTACAGTGTATACTGTAAAAATAAATAAATTACAGCGTTATACTGTATCTGACAATTACAGTGCAAGACTGTAAATGTTGTTTACAGTAGTGGTTCTGTAAAAATACAGTAAACGGCTGGCAACCCAGCTGCCAGTATTTTACTGTAAATTTACAGTGAAAAGTTTTACAGTGTAGGAGTTATCTTTTTTTATATGAAAAGACTCTAAACTCTAAACATTACGTACAGCCATAATATAAAATCTACCGTAAAATAACAAGCTGTAAGTATCACTATTACTACTTCTAATACAATATAACACAAATAATACCATTCAGTATTTTTTTTTGTATCTTCTCCTCCCTCTTTTTAATGTATGTGGAGAGTTCGAGGTTTCTGAAACGTATAAAGACACAAAGTGTCCTCTACTGATTTACTTTCACTTTCATTTTGTCATCTGGGCACTCCTTAAACCCCTTAAAACTCTTTTAACTAAATAAAACTTTGACAAAGTGAAAGTGCAAATGTGGTTTGAGAAAGATTACAAAAATATACATGTGTGTAGTTTAATTTGATAATTATACAGTTGACTAGTTAAAGACATATGGACATTTACTTTAAACTATTAACAAGAAATAATACCACAGTATTTTTGTATGCTAAGCTTAATTAAAACAAACAAACAAGTATTATTTATGCATTTTAAACAAGTTAATATCAACAGTCCACAGTTTTAATAATTTCTGCCATTCAGTCATTAAATCTTCATAAAAGTGAATGTATTGACTGTCATACGTTTCATTGTGCAAGACATGTTTGGTTTGATATTGACATGATTATTTGTTGTACACTATTGTCTTATTGCATGAAGACTTCACGGTTTCACACTGGAAATGTTTAAGATGCAACTGTAGATGAAATTCTGAAGGACAAAACAGGGAAGGCATGAACAATACTAGGAAACATCACAATAAAGATGAGTAAATAAACATGTGCCAAAGTAAAATATCTGAAAATACTACATTCAAGAATATATACTGTACCACAATGAATTCTTTAACACATCGTTCCCAATCTATTTAGGCAGATATCAAATATCAAAGATCTAGATGTGTGATGTGATTTGTATCAGACAGATCCAGTATGTTTGACTGGTGCTTTCACACTGAAGGATTTTATATTTGTGACCCTGGACCACAAAACCATTCAGGTGTCACTTGGGTATATTTTTGAAGCAATATCCAATAATACATTTATCATTAATAATTGTGTTGGTAAGGACTTTATTTGGACAACTTTACATGCGATTTTGCAATATTTGTACTTTTTGCACCCTCAAATTCCAGATATCTCAGACAAATATTGTACTATATATCAATGAAATGCGCATCTTAACTTTCAGTTGAGCTGGTTTTATGGTCACATGTATCTAGGGATGCACCGATAGGATTTTTTTGGGCCAATACCGATTCCGATTTAAACAGACAACTTCTGGCCGATACCTATGCCGATATTAAACACTTGTATACAATACTTTACAGTTGGTCTGTTCGCTAGTTTATTTCTGCATCAAATTATTTTTACAGAACATGGATTGGATCTAATTAACATTAAACTGACCAACATAATAAGAGAGGCACAAATTAAGCTAAAACAAATATAATAAGACAACATGACATCCTTTAAAGGTGGTTTTTGCTATTCAGCATTTATTTTATTAACAACATTAACTCATTTTTTTTTTTTACATATAATGGATTTCTTTAATAAACATAAATAATGCCAGTGCTATTGCTTTAAACAGAGTATAAATATTGCTACTTCAAAAAAAGTTGGACTTCTTTTCCCCCACTAAAGTGCAGTCTGTTTCTTTTATTGTCCAAGACATTTGAGCCAGCTCAACAAAGGTTTTCTGTCGGTGCTTAAGTATAGTGCACACCAGAAAATAAAATCATTTTAATTGAACAACAGACATGCAACTCATTGCCTTTATGCGGTTAATTAATAAACAATCGGTATCGGCCTTTCTCGTGGTATTGCCGATATGCCGATGGTTTCAAATTCATCAAAAATCGGCCGATTAATATCGGCGGCCGATACATCGGTGCATCACTACAATGTATCAAGTGTTTATTTTCCCATCATTATTTTGTCAACATTATTCTTTGCAACATTGTTTTCATTTAAATCTTTTCATTATTGCATCACACACAGCCCCGCCCCCTGTTTATGCCCCGCCTCTGAGTACTCATTTTCAGAAATATTAACTCTTTCCCCGCCATTGACGAGATATCTCGTCATTTAAGAGAAAACGCTTCCCCGCCAATGACGAGATTTTCCGTCTTTCCGCAATACCGCTATTATCCACCAGGTGGCGCCCTTCCGCAACTTTTTAAAACCGGAAGTATTGCCCTATGGCAAGCTGCTGCATGTCCGTGTCTGTTTTAAAGATCGCTCTGAATGGGATCTCTATGAAAAGTCCGTCATAAAAATGGAATTATCATTGCTTTTTGCTCAAAATATGGTGTTTTTTGCAAAAACCTACCCATATTCAAAAGCTGATTGCAAAAGAACCACTAAAGGTAGGATGAAACGGTTTTTTTGTTTGAAAGCAGAGGGTTTGTTCTTTCATTTGGTATATTGTATGTTTATATATTTAAAGAAGAACATTTTCTGGAAGGCATTAAACTTTGGTGAAAATCATGAAAAACGCTGGCGCTGGCTGGCAACTTTTTTTAAAAACGCTGGCGGTGAAAGAGTTAAGGCCTCAAAATGAAAAATTTCCATCCTTAGCATATAGTTATCATGTTTAAATTGTTTCACATGTTCTTGTTGATAAAATACTCATACTACACTTGCTCTGTAAATATTATTTTTTATTTTAACTATAACCATGACTTTGATACAGAAAAACTGTATCATTCATGATAGTTTAGCCAAGAAGCAAATGGCCTTGTGTTCTAGAAACGCAGATATAGCGTGAAAATATGATATAAACTACAGTATTATAATCTAGAGATGATGGTTAGGTGAACTGTACAAATGAAACATCCATGAAAATGCTGTATAAAGCTGTTTGGACAGGAGTTTTCGTGCCAACATTCCAGACTGGCTGCCGGACAAAGACACTTTTGTATTTGTTATTTGCCTCCCAAATAAGCATTCGGTGAGGGCAATTCTTGGAATGATACTGGAAGTCAGAATTTAAAAGAAACAAAGTCATCATTTAGTGTTTTAATGTCACAATGTTAAAAAAAACAACATCTAAAAGTTACGTTTATATCTGAACGTTTAAAAGTCAAAATTGGGATATGGGTATTTGTATTTGTTCTTCCTATGTGATAACTGGATGAAAGTGCTAGTAAAGTTTGATCACTTTACTTCTTATACAGTAATTAAATAACAACAACTAAAAATGAAAAGCAACAAGGCAATAAATTGAAAAGTGCTAAACAAAGTTACAAAGTTTCCACAACTGCTTGAGATCACACTGCAAAAAATGACTTACAAAGTATTTTGTTTTGTTTTAAGTACAAATAAAAGTTCTAAAAACAAAATGCATTTTCTTGATGAGCAAAATGACCTAGTTTTTAGACAAAAAAATATCAAATTTAAGTGAATTTGTGTATAAAAGAAGCAAAAAAATCTGCCAATGGGGTAAGCAAAAACCTTGAACTTTTTTCTTAAACACTAAAGAACGATTGTGCTTACCCCACTGGCAGATTTTTTGCTTCTTTTCTGCACAAATTCATTAAAAACTAGACAAATTTTCTGAGGTAATTTTGCTCATCAAGAAAATGCACCTTGATTTAAGAATTGTTAGATATTTGTACTTAAAACAAGACAAAAATACTAAGAAAGTAACTTTTTGCAGTGCATACGTGTTTGAAAAAAGGAGTAGAGGCGAGAGTTTGTTTTTTGTTTTAACATTAAAATTATTTAATGTGTCAAATATTCACAGAAAATAATGAATCTATGTTTAGGGTTTTTTTTTTGAATACTGAGAGGATGCCTGTGGTTAATTTGTACTCAAACAGCAATGACAAGACTTGAGCTTGAATGAACTGAATATATGTTTTAACTCTGAAATGTCTCATATTAAGGCCGAAGTAAAGTCCATTTTTCAAGTGTACGCGAGAGTCCGCCTAAAATGCATGTGATCAGAAGTGCGTGCGTACTGTATGTAAACCTTGCATTCATTGTACACATAGGTCACGCATAAAAAACAGAATACCCATACAATTTTTGACAAATCAACAAAAGTTAAAGTAATATAAAAATATAAGTTAAACCATTTCAACTTGTTTTTATAAGTTGCCAATTTATCACAGGTCAAAACTTAAAAATAGGTTGAATTGAATCGAAAAAACCAAGTTGCTTTAACTTCATGCGGCAAATTATTTTACAGTGCAGGGCTTTACAGACATGTGTACGAATAGATGTGTGAGGCAGTTTGGATGTATCTTGTTGTTTCCCGTATATTTCAGGACATCTCTTCTGGTTTTTGTCAGATAACAGGTCTGCATTAGAAAGGCAGTGAAGTCTGAGCGATCTTCTGTTGTTCATTTACTCGTGTTTTGGACTGTCCTGTGCTATGACATAACTTTCTTTGAATTTGAGTTAAGAGAAACACACACACACACACACACACACACATATACACACAGTGTGAGTTTCCTCTTGAGTAGTTTGGAATTCATTATTCCCGTGGTGACTGAGGCGGTCAACCGGCCCCTCATCATTTATTCCTTTACCATGATTCACAGCTGGAATGAGACTTCATGATGGCATTCCGAGGGAGAAAACGCCCCCACTTGAATCATTGTTGCCTTATGGGGTAAACCTTATTTCGATAGTTGAAAAGTAATTTTGCAATTTCTTTTCAAATACTAGCTATAAGAATATTATTAGACCAGGGGTGTCCAAACTCAGTCCTGGAGGGTCGGTGTCCTGTAGAGTTTAACTGAAACTTCCCTCAACACACCTGGCTGAAAGATTAATCTGCCTAGATAAGACCTTGATAAGCTGGATCAGGTGTGTTTGATTAGCTGCAGAGACACCGGCCCTCCAGGAGCAGGATTGGACACCACTTTAGTATACGGTCTGCTTTATATCTGCTAACACTTTATTCAACACCAATACTTCAATGAGAGTTAGTTGACATGTAGTTGCTAAGTTACTTGTATAAAGTGGACCTCTGAAATAAAGTAGTAATATTTTTTGAGAGTTGTTGTTTGCACTTCATGTTCAGTGATTTTCATTGTGTTAGATCCAGAAATACAGGTGTAGGAAACCCATCTGTGCTTGTACAGAATAAAACTTTAACCATTAAAAATCACGACTGGTCTACTTTGCAAACAAGAATTGGGAATCGTGCCAACTTGTATTAAAACGTCCCACTAGACATTTACTGGCAAATCAATCTGAAATATTTATTATTGTGAAATACACATCTGCCTTACACAGATATTTTAAAAATGATGTCACTAACTTGGAAAACAAGTAAATCCAGTCACTAGTTCTTTAAAATCCTGGTAATGAAACTCTGCATTCAGAATGAGGAAACATTTATACCCTGACTACTGGTGGCCTTTAGAAAATAAACAACTTGCTGGTGTTAGATGTGAATGATTGCCAGCGTGTTGCTAAGGTATTCTGAATATTTCTGTTTGTTTAGACACATTTCTATGATATTTTAAATAGCTGGAATCCCTCTGCTGGAGTTTTTTTACTCGTTTATCATCAACCAGGCATCCAATCGCACCCATTGCACCCAAAATTTCCAAACAATTAAAAAGTACACAGGACAGTGTTTCTGTAGACACAAACACCACCACAAACTTTATTTAATTTAAGCGATTGATTCCAATGCGTCTACTTTATTAAAAGTACAATTCCAAACATAAAAGTAATAGAACCTCTCTCCCAACAATCAGTTTGATGGGATGTTTGACGTTCACATTGGTCATGATTTTAGGTTTGTTTAAATTAATAAACCTTGACTTTAATGCGTGTCTTAGCAAACAGTAGACTTTACCTGATAAACAAATGAATGTTGAGTAGTCACCCTGACCTCCTGTAGCCAAGAACGGGATCTTCTTCTTCGTCCGTCTCTTTACCTGTACCGCTGCCAGCATCCGTTCATCATTCGGTGTGAAGACCGCCTTGTTGAGGGCCGCTTTTCCACTCATTGTAATTAGGCGCGCAGGCCAGACGATGGCAGGATCACTAAAGTCTAATAAGAGAAAAATTAGTTAATATCTAGCAAGACTTTTTAATTTGTGACCCAAGTACACAGATAGACAAACCATAAGTTAACTTTTGTTTCTTAAACTCAAATTGCAAAACAAATATTATTTTATAATATGCGTCCGCCATTTTGGAATGGTCCAGTTGCAGACGTTACTCACAGTTTTTCAAACATGCTATAATATATATAACTATGGTTGCAGTCAGCTTTCAAGTATTGCCAGGGTTGCCAGATTTGCACAACAAAATCAACCCAATGGTCAATAAAATCTAGACCATAGTCCAAAATAGCAACACTTTATTTATATAAATAAAATTATTTTACTTTAATACTGACAGCTGATAAACAAAATCCTTCAACATTTTACCTACAGGAAAACAAATCTGCATCACCAATTTTAAAGTGATCATCGCAGACTTGGCAACACTGTTAACATACTGCCTTAGATCATTCCAATATGGTGGACAACTAGCGTATAGTAGCTAGGATTGCAAAATTCCAGGAATTTTCAAGGCTGGAAACTTTCCATGGGAATTAATGGGAATCAACTGCCTATAACAGGGAACCCCGTAAGTGTACTTTCATCATCTGGATAAAGAGACGTCAAACATTTCTCCTGTTAAAATCCTGCCAACATATTTTTTCTGCTGAGTCCCTAAATGCATCCCAGTCACACAACATGATGTACCTATAGTCACGTAATTTTTTATTCTTTTTCGTGATATTGTCACAAATTTTTTGTTTTTTTTTGTGATCGTATCACAAATTTCTGTCTGTGTGTCAGTCATCACGTATTGGTTACTCAATTGTTTTGTCCTATTTTCAAACCATTTTCGCTTCGGTTTAGGGTTAGATTTACCTTAACCGAAGCGACAATGGTTTAAAACTAGTAAAACGCAGTTGAGAGTAACCAATACGTGACAATGACACACAAACAGAAATTCGTGATACGATCACAAAAAACCCAAATTTGTGACAATATCACGAAAAAGAATAAAAAAAATTACGTGACTATAGGTACATAATTTTGTGAGACTTGGTAGCTAAAAGTAAGAGATTACTGGTGGATGTTCATGTTTTAAGTATAGCAAAACAAGCTGTAAAGGTTCAGGTTTTTCAGAGGAGTTGGTAATGTTTTAATATCTAATCCTTGTTTTAACCAGCAGTTTTTTTATTTGCCTGTTTGATTGAATGAACATACCCTTCATATCATCATGATTGTCCTGGCATTTACCTGGATCTCTATTGCATACTGAGAACTTGGGTTATAAAACCAAATGAGGGATGTTGACTGTATTTTCACTTTGACATGTAGATAGGACTGAATGGGTAAGAAGTTATCGTGTTGGTCTTGTTGACATAGCAGATTGTAGATTGTAGGGTTGTTGCATGATTTTACAACGTGTACTGTATTGAGGTCATGAACAGTGTTTAAAAGCTGTTTAATACTGCTGGCAGTAAAATTATATTTATGTGAACCTTACCTGTGGACTGAGACAGTGAGGATGCAAAGGTTTATTTTTACTTTCGTTTCTTTTCAAAATTACATAGACATGCTCGTGGTCATGTAAGGTGGAGAAAACATGAGTGAATTTGAAGACAAAAGGTATCGTTTTCAGATCCTGTTAAATACGAGAGCTCAGTGGTTACCAGCAAATATCGACTGATGAACATTCATTCAATATTAATCCTCTGTCAAACACAGGTAATGCTATTGTGACTAAATCTACACAAACCTTTATAATACTGACAATAAGGGCCATTCATTCAAATCAACACCCGTCAGGCCTGTCACTGCTGTGGTTACTTTAATATTGTATGAACTTATTATATATTATAGATGATAAATAACACATACAGTCAAGCAGGTGATACATCATGAATACAAGATGATTATTGTCTTAAAATTAGAAATTAATATCACAAACGAATAGAATGGCCTTTAAAAACTTTTCAAACCACACAGAAGTGACACAAACACATGAACCCTGTCTGTCAATGATCATTGTGAACCGACATATTGCTGCCAGCAGAAATTCTTTATAATATAAAAGAACAAAGATTCACAGTCAATAATCTAAACAGCAGAAGCCCAACATCATCATGAGCCACCATTAAACTGCTGTCGTGTCTGTGGCACCATGCATCTGAAGTTTTAAGAGTTACGAAGAGCTCAGATGCAAAATCATTTATGTTTAGGTTGAGTATTTTCACTTTAATGGCAATGAAAAGGATATTAGTCAGGTTATTAGTTAGTCATTGGTATTAAACAAATTTGACTTTGTCTTTCCCTGCCAAAATAAAAAAATGCATGCAAAGATCTCCACTCTCAAGCCACTCTTCACTGTACTTTCTGAATAAAGGTAAAAGGCTCACAAATGTGTGTCAATATCTTGATATATTCGGGAAAACCAAAATACAAATATACACTAGTCAACATTTGAAGTGGATCAAAACATTTCATAAAAAGGTGTGCGGTGCGGGAGTACATGCATGCATGCATACAAACCATCGTATTTATCGTATATATACACAAGTCATTCATACATAATTCATTTAAAAGATTTTTTTCAAAAAGTACAAGTACGGTGCATGTGTGTGTACAGTGCGTGCGTGCATATGGTGCATGAGTGCGTGCGTGCGTAACTGCGTGCGTGCGTAAGTGCGCGCGTGCATAAGTGCGTGCGTGCAAAAGTGCGTGCGTGCAAAAGTGCGTGCGTAAGTGCGTGTGCGTAAGTGTGCGTCTGTACGTACGGTGCGCATGTACATGAATACATACAAACCATCGTATTGATTGTATAAATACACAAGTCATTCATATATCATTCATTTAAAAGATTTTTTTCAAAGAGTATTTGTATGGTGCGTGCGTGCACGGTGCGTGCGTGCATGTGTACGATGCGTGCGTGCGTGCGTACGGTGGGCGTGTGTGCTTCCATACAAACCATTGTATTTATCGCATATATACACAAGTCATTCATACATAATTCATTTAAAAGATTTTTTTCAAAAACTACAAGTACGGTGCATGTGTGTGTACAGTGCGTGCGTGCATATGGTGCATGAGTGCGTGCGTGCGTAACTGCGTGCGTGCGTGCGTAAGTGCGTGCGTGCATAAGTGTGTGCGTAAGTGCGTGTGTGTAAGTGTGCGTCTGTACGTACGGTGCGCATGTACATGAATACATACAAACCATTGTATTGATTGTATAAATACACAAGTCATTCATATATCATTCATTTAAAAGATTTTTTTCAAAGAGTATTTGTATGGTGCTTGCGTGCACGGTGCGTGCGTGCGTGCATGTGTACGATGCGTGCGTGCGTGCGTGCGTACGGTGGGCGTGTGTGCTTCCATACAAACCATTGTATTTATCGCATATATACACAAGTCTTTCATATATCATTAATTTAAAAGATTTTTTTCAAATAGCTTTTAGTTGGTGTGCAGGGTAAAGGGGTTCATTCATCAAACTGAGAGTCTGTTATAAATCTGCATTAAACTTCAGTGTCAGCATTCACTGCTGATGGTGGCCCACATGACTGTATTTATGTTGTGTCTGGATAATTAGACAAGCTTCACAGGTAAATCAATAGATGGAAGCTTTCAATGGGCAATTTTAATGCTGGGTTAGTTAAATGGCTTGGGTTTAGCAACTCCCTCACAATACAAAACACAACATGATAGACACATCACGGTTTAATTTATATCCATGCATCACAATATCATAACTGGATCACACACAGATACGAAAAACTGTGTGCATGTGAGGTTTCGATCTCTATCGCTTCTTAAATAATAAAATTAACCAATTACAGCTGATATGTAGTTTTCAGAGGGGTCACCAACAGCACAAAACTACAGAACGCACCAGAAAAAGACTAAACCTGATCGACTTGTGGACATTTAAGTATTTCAACTTCCAGATGCTGTTCCAGGAAATTTTGACTTAACTATTAGAAAACAACATTTGAACAGAAAAACTTACACAGTGGACAGTTAGATGAAATAATAAGCTGTTAATGCCTAGTGGTAGAGGATCTATCTACCACACCCACTGACTCCCATGAGCTGAAAAAATCTTCACATTACACCATAGAGCGGAAAATATAACTAGCAACTTAACAATGACTGAACTAATACCTTCACAAACACTATATGCTTCTTTAATCCCTTATGATTAAAGAACCTCGCTTACTGCAGAAGTACTATGGTATAGTTTTCTATCAGACTGTAATATCATGATGTTTTGATATATACCATGGTACTAAATAATACCACATTCACATGCAAGTGACATTATGCTACAATCAAAAATATAAAGTTATCA
Organism: Paramisgurnus dabryanus; assembly: GCF_030506205.2. NCBI lineage: Eukaryota > Metazoa > Chordata > Actinopteri > Cypriniformes > Cobitidae > Paramisgurnus > Paramisgurnus dabryanus. Next base: position 36,337,634 of record NC_133353.1, on the reverse strand, counting down.
TTACAGCAGTCGAGCTAAGGGGACTCTCCCCCCTCTTTCCTTAACTTTTGGCAGTTTATCACTGTGTTGAATCAGCAGTAGGTGAGAATTATTGCCAAGAGTCCAATAGACGGCCATGATTCAAGAAGCCTGATGTAGCCGAACTTCATTACAGCTCAAAGCTTCTGAGAAAGCCTCTTATTAGACATAAATCAACCATGGGAACTGAATAACAGCCTCAATCTGGTCTCATTCACACACTACACACCAATATGAGATACATTTAAATGGGACATATCATGACAATCAGACTTTTTCCATGTTTAAGTGCTATAATTGGGTCCCCGGTGCTTCTATTAACCTAGAAAATGTGAAAAAGATCAACCCAGTAAGTAACTTAGTGTTGGTAAACCATACTCTATGCAAGCATGTGATAAAATTAGATAATTGAAATTTGGCTCCCCTTGTGATGTCAGAAGGGGATAATACCACCCCTTAATCTGCACTATCCAACCACAGCACTGCCATTTAGTGCAGAGATCAGCTCATTTGCATTTTAAGGACACACCCATAAACAGCACATTTTTGCTCACACCTACAAAGTGGCAATTTTAACATGTTATAATAAATTATTTTGAGCTAAAATTTCACATATGTACTCTGAGGACACCAAAGATTTATTTGACATCTTAAAAAAGTCTTGTGAAATGTCCTCTTTTAAGTTTAAAAGAGTTTAAAAACTATCTACAGTAAATGGGACCACTACTTTGAAATATTGTATGACAACACAACATTTCTTGTTGAAAACACTTCATATTATTCAGTTTTATAAAAATATACAGCAGACACATTCTGTAATGTTTATTTATGTGTGCATTTCTAATGCGTGTTCATTATTTAAAGTAAGTAGTTTGAGTAAAACAAATGCAAAGTTTATTTTACATAACTGTAACGTTACAGGATTGTTGTGAAAAGGTTTTAGCTGTAAAGCCGAGTGCTGTGTGTCGTGACTCGTGTCACATCTCTCAAGTCGAGGCAGACAGCTCAGTAGATTTGGAAACACAGTCCAGGGGTGTATTCCAGAAAGCAGGGTTAACTTACCATCAGATTAACCCCGAACTTTGGGTTGATCAACCCCAAACTTGCTTACTCGGGGTATGTCGGTTCCAAAACACAGTTTAAGAGTTAGGTCAATCAACTCGCTGAAAGTAACCCAGAGTTAACGCGCGCTCACGGTAACAACATAAAGGCATTGTCAATGGATCGCAGATTTCACGAGTCACCATGGAAACGTCAGAGAACTTAAAAGTTTTTAAATGAGAAATAACATTATAAACTAATATTTTCTGGCAAAATCAACGTTTTATAATCGGCTTAGAAGTGCGTGATTACAAAACAGATCAAATTAATTAATTAAATAATTAATACGAACCCATTTTACCCCATTTAAGTCCAATATTATATGTGTCTCAACGAAAATACACACAATTTTATTTAAAATAATCTAAAACAATCTAAAATAATTAATATAGTCAAAATAATCATAGATTTTATATATGATTGTAAACATATGAATTATGAATATATTTTCCCCTGTGAAAAGTAACAATGGTTTTACTACAGTAAAAAACATGGTTACAGTAAAACCATGGTAACCACAAAATAACCATGGTTTTCAAAAAAACATAGTTAAACGATGGTTAGTGTAGTAAAACCATGGTTCTGCTGATAGTAATCAATGCACAAAAAAAACATGGTTACTACAACTATACACCAATAAAACCATGGTTAATTTCATAAGAGTTGTGGCACATAAAGTGCAAATACATCATAAGGCTTATTTAAAGTTGTTGGTTTTTTTAGATATGATTGTATTGTGTAGGCATAAAATGCACTATGATAATATTCACTATGTTGTACTTATTTTACTTCTGCTCCTTTGGGTGACCCTGTTTAGTTTTAGGACTTTCCTTGTATGACACTGTGTCACCATCTTTTTTAACATTTACTGATAGCTGATAGATTAATGCACCCTCTTTTAATTGTAAAGCTTCCTTACAGTCCTTACAGATTTTCAATAATGTTGTGTAATGCTTTTCATTACACTACACTAAGAATGATCATTCATTTGCATTGGACGATTAGGATCTGCTGTGACAGAATTGGAGAATAGAAATGTTACATTAGTGTCAATAGTAACATGTTGTAATATATGTCCTGTATCATCTAATATATGCAAATATCTCAATTTCCCTTTGCTCAAAAATGATAGCTCAGGAAAGCAGCTACAAAAGGTCAATTTTAAAGAAATAAAGGTGATTTAGAAAAACACCAACTATAGATCAAATGTAGAGAGAGGGCTAAGGATCTGAAGTGCATGTTTAAGAAATAAATATTATACTATGAAATATATATTTATAATTTCATTTCATTGTGTACATGATTCTAACTGATATAATAGAAAATCTCTGACCACTATGCCATGCCTGTGATTCAATGGTGTTTCACCTAATGAAGTCTGTGCTTCACCTGTGTCACTATGTGGGTCAGTGTTAAATCATGCCTGTGCTTCATGGGTGTCATTCTGTGGGCCAGGTCAGATGCACATGCCTATCAGAGACTGCAGGCAGGGGTAACTTCTATCCCTCAGTAATTATTATTATGATAGGCATCATGTGTTTCTATTTGTTATATCCATTTACTGTAACATTGCCACTTAAGTAACATAGGTTAAGATTCATTAATGACAATGTATTTGCACACACATTTATTATAACTTTAGATTCATCTCAAATTATCTAGTAAGTGAAAGATGAGGTTATTTATGAATTGACAAAATTGATAGGGAAATTTACTTTATTGTTAACATTAATTAACTGATGGAATTATGTTTCATACATCCACTGATATTTGGAGATATATTACTAATGAACATAATTAAATGTATAGTATTTAGTCCGAACACAAATATGAATAAATTTTTAATTAAATTTAATTAATAGGGATTGTTAATGTACATCACCGCAGTGTTGCATTATGGGACGTGGGCGCCATGTTTAGAGGCACCGCCGACCGCTATGCCATTTAATTGTGGGTGTGTTAAGCTAAAACTAGGTAAACTTGAAGAAGAACCGAAGAAATTTAGGAGTTTGAAAGAAAAAGAGAAGGGACCCTATCGGGAGAAACTAAGTGCTACTGCCAAAAAACTTTATTTGGACAAATAAACAACAGATCCATTTGATTTAGCAGCCCATGACTGGATTACGGATCCAGACGCACTACCTCCGCTCACATATCTGTTATTATTACCTTGTTTTTGGATTGAGTGATACACTTTGCAGGAGTTTAAGAGCTATAAATCCCTTTAAGCTCATAGTAAGATGACATTCTTCTTTCGGAGTTTTATGACGGTTGGCAAACCAGCTAAAAGATATATGCCATTTACTTACAATGTATACGTATCTTAATGAATCTATAAAAAAATATCCGTTTTATTCTGTGCAATGAATCAACACATGTATATAAGATGGCTCTTCTGTTCTTGGCCAAGTTATTAAAACAAACAAAATGCTAAATATTCAGCTAACGTTATGTTATTTCAAAGAGTCACAAGCAGTGGGTTTGAGCAGTTGCATTTAATAAAAAATATTTGTTATAATCGTCAAAATTGTCTAAAGATTTATTTTTATAACTCTTGTGGTTATGTTGATCAGAAATGAATGAATAACGTTACATAATTTACATTTACAAGTTAGTTTGACAGTGTTAGCATAAAAACAAGACAATTTAAGTGGTTCTGCTTTTATTAATCACAAATTACTGAATGACTGAAAATGCAGCAAACACACTCTATAGCTGATGCAGGGATTTTTTTGAAAAGTAAAAGTTTTTTCTCCTGATTGCGGCAGGCAAACCACGCGATCCGGCGTCTTTTCGTCAGCTCCTCCACCGGCTTCCCCCAAATAAAAGCTGAAAAAACGTATTCCGTTGTTCAGTTTCCTCCCTGAACGATCGTGTGACCTGCTGTGGCAGTTCTTGATCGAGCAGTACTGACTAAACATATCCAAGTTTATTAAAATCTCGACAGAAAATACAAAAACAACCTCCAACACACTAACTCAAATACAGCGGGATAGGAGGCGATCCTGCAAATATGGCGGATTACTCATAATGCCACACGGCGTGACGTCAACTCCACATTCCCTATAATAAAATTTATAGTAATTAGTCCAATCACCAATAACAATCCATGTTATTAAAAAAATAGTTTCTTTAAAAAAAATTCATATCACACATTTTTTAAGACAGCAATAAATATTCGCGACTGTAAATATAATAAAATAAAATAAATGCTTTAACATTGTAATATTATGCAAAATATATGCTTCCACGCCCGCTGTACGCTCGTCATAAGTGCACGCATGCGCAGACTTCCTCCGAAGCCTCGTTTTATTAACTAAAATGAACTTACCCTGCAACATAACCTGCTCCGGAGGTTATCTTCAGAGAGTCAGTTGCTATGGTTACTTACATAACCCGAAAGTTACCTCCGTTTTTGGAACCGAAAGCAGAGGTTATCCGCTTACTTACTCCTAAACTTACCCGGGTAAGCCACATAACCAGCTTTCTGGAATACACCCCAGGTCTCATTAAGTAATCGTTTCCGTCTGTTAACTCTCTCAACTCTTGTGTTTTATCTACAGCAAGTAGCTGTAGTGTTTAATATGAATAAACATCATTTTAACTCAAATTAAACCTCTTTTAAAATGCAGATAAAAATCACTTCAGTCTTCAGTTCTCTCTTCGCCAGTGTGTTTGTATTGGGCTCGCGCGCACAACACTGTGAGTGTGTGAGTTTATGAAGGCGTTATTGTGATGTGTCACATTGTTTTCAGTGGGTGACATAAACGCTTCTAAACTTATTACACAACTACATACTAACACTACTAAGTAGTACAGCTTACAGACTTTGTGTCTTACCTCAGCGCGTCTTCAACTTTATCCATCTGCAAACGCGCGAAGTTTCTCGGTGTGACTGAGCCCGTGCTTCATCAGCTCGCCACCGTGTGTGTGTGCCCGTGTGTGTGCGTTTTTCATCTGCTCGTGCCCGTGTGTCTGCGTCTCTACATCGCGCACCGCACCGCAGCTGTGTGGAAATCTGCGTGACGTGGATCAGACGCGAGACTCCTCCTGTTCTCAGCTCCTGCTCCCGTTCACTTCCTTTATTTACTACAATACGCAATGTTTTTACACAACTAGGCCTACTACTCACTTTTTTATTGCAATATTATGAACAGTAAACAAAAAAAATAGTATCTATTACATATATCAAACATTTCAAATATAATGATAAACAGATACAAAAAATCACATTGAATCAACTACAAAGTATTGCAAATTTAGTCAAACGACAGATTTAAAGCTTTACTTTAAGTCTTTTTTGCTTTGTTATTTCTTATTTAAGATTTCTTATTTACATTTATGGATAAAGAATTTTCCATATCCCTAAGACCAGCATAAGCTTGGTTTTAGCTAGTTTTAGTCACTTTTTAAGCTGGTCTAGCTGGAAGATCAGCTGACCCACCAGCTTGACCAGCTTTGCCATGGAGGACCTGGTTAAACCAGCTACTGCCACCTTAAACCAGCTAAAATCTAGCAGCTTTTGCTGGTCTTAGCTGGATTTTTTAGTAAGGATATAATTAATAGATTCATAATGTATCAAATTTTGAAATCAATAGAACTATCATAAAAATAAAATGTCATTTTCTTTCAATTATATATCAATGTTAGTACTATTTTACTACTTGACAGAAAACACATTTCAAGTCAACATCTTTTCATGCTGCACAATGAGAGGAATGTGTTTGCTTATATTGATGTCTCTTGACTTTTTATTACACACACAATGTCTTCAAAGAGAAACTACTGTACTGAATATGACATCATACAGTCAAATACAACCTAAAATAATGTTTCTATAAACATATAAAACACAGATATGGAGAGTTAAGCGTGTTTTAACTTTTTTTCAAATATTATTGGATAGAAATTAATGAAATATAAAATGATTAAAGAATCATTAAATGGATAGTTCACCCTAAAATTTTAATTCTGTCATCATTTACTCACCATTAGTTATTGTTTTGGTGATCACAAATGAATAGATTTTGAACAGTGTTTGTAAGCAGTTTTAAGATGTCAACAGGGCTCTAGAACTACTTACAAACATTCCTCAAAATGTGTTTAGCAAAAAATAAAAAATAAAATGAGTGAAATAATAAAGACTGTGGTCGGGCTGTGCTATGCAGTTGGTCAGTTGGTTGTGTGAAACAATGAGATGTGTTAACTTTTTCACAGAAATCTACTGTAAACAAACATGTGACAAAAGACATCTAAACATAAACCAGTGACCTCATCACAGGACTTACACATGTGAAAACTAACATGACAAACATACTATACATTCTGTATGAGGCTCTTAAAAAATAGTTCATGCAAAAATGTCAATTTTCACCCTAATGTCATCACAGACTTTCTTCAGAGTGGTTTCCTCATGTCTGGTGACTGTCACATGAGTATCTGAAGTATACATAGTTTCAGTGATGACATGAAACTAACACAATACATGAAATTGCTTTTAAAAATGTATAAATGTTAAAAAGATGTGCATAAACTGATGTATGAATATGTAAGCAAACATAAAATAATGTGATTTCAAATAGGTACTAAGAGGTACTAACTTATTCTTATGAATAGACTATAGAGCAGAAAGCAGCAAAAATGTGTAAATCTTTTGGATATAATGAAAACCTATAACATGACAGAAAGATGACAGAGTTTGTGAAGTGAAATCCATATCTAATAGTTATTTTTTAGGAAAGAGTCATGGGTTCTCCTGTGATGATTTTGTTATATAAATGTTATTCAGGCTGTTTTTAACTCTTTTATATTCTGACAATTCTACACTTTTTGTTACAGAAAAGAATGCATGTAAGATTTTTGTTATCATTTATTATTGATATTATATTTATGTTGATTTAATACCACATATGGTCATTTATATTTACTCTCAGTAAACTGAGTTACTAATGTACATAAGTCAACATTTGGTTTAAAAAAGTTCATTATAGTTGTCCTAAGATTGTTCAAAACTTTTATGAAAGGTTTTGATCCTCTTCAACTGTTGACTATAGCGTATATCGAGTCAATAACAAATATATGGCTGGCAGATTAAGTGTTAAAAACTCTGGAAAACTATGTACAGTATTTCATAAGTTCTGTATTAAATGGAGATGCTTAAACTTCAGGCAATATTGCTTAGCCACATCTGAAAGTCAAATTTGAGTTTGTAACTCTATTTATTGTTGAGGTTTTAAAATGATTTTTACTTGTTCAAATACATGTGCAAATACGACTTGATACACAAATACACTAAGATCTGTGTAAAAAGAAGTAAACCAGAATGAAATGACATATCTCTTTATTTGAATCATTTGTTCATTATTTGCATGAACAGGTTTGGATTAGCTCAATCTGGCAACAAGACTGCTCTCTTGTGATAGAGACTGAGAACTACAACCTGAGTGACAGTGAACTACATTTAATAAAACATTCAGCTGAATCATTCCCTTAGGATTTTAAATAAAAATGATTTTATTTATTTATTTTTAGGTAAATGGCATTTTTACAATCATAAAACAGCAGGCCATGCAAAACGCTGCTGACAAAAACAAACTAAACAAAACCTCACTGATAAAATCAACTTCATATGGGAAAATACTGACAATAAAGTGACGCACTACAAATTTTGCTGCACTTCATTAGTGTTGTGTTGTGTTGAAACACTTTTTTAAAGGATGTGTGTTTCAGCAGCCGAGTCAAATGAGTATGGATATTAATTTATTAGTTAAGGCAGGAAAAACCTCATATCAAGAGATATAAAATAATGTAAATGAGTTTCTTTCAAACATTTCTTCATATGCATTTATATATCTATATATATATTTCTCCATAAGACCGTAACATTGGCAGGCATCTGATCCTAAATGTGAAAAAATGGCTTTTTCCCATCTTTTCTGGAAAAAATACACTTCCGAAAAATGACAGAAAAAAGCAGCAACTAAACTGTACAATTCTTTAAAACCTGTGTTTTTACATTAGATACAAAAACTAATACTTCATTTAGCGATCCTTCATATTGAAAAGAAAAAAATGTGACATTGCATGGGATTTTTTTTCTTTTTTTTCTTTTTTCAGTGACCTTCGCTGTTGCATTATAAAGAAATGCTTTAGAATAATACTATACTGGTTCAATAAAGAGTGATGATAAAATAGCAGACTTCAAAAAAAAATAAAAAATAAAATAAAATAAGAAACATCCTACATTTGGAAATCAATGACCCTTCAAAACAAATTCATTACTTCATGACCGTTCTCCTATGTTGCTGCATTTCAAGCCGCTTGCTACAAAAAAAAGTGGACGACCACCATCATAGTGTAAAAAAATATCCGTCCTAAAATTTAGTGTTGACAGCTAAAAGCACCCAATACAAACACAGACACTTCATACTACAGCTTATATATGCATAGACGATAGAAGTGCTTATGAATGACATCATTATCTCATGATTCGACTGTAGTGTTACATCTTTACTATTCAGATCTCTTGACAAGCAGCAACATTACAGCTAGTGTAACAACTTCCTTCTGTAGTGTCTCTATGACATCACATTAATGCGCTGCAGTTAGCATATAAATGATTAATAGGCACAAATGATCACCGCAACATCCAACGATTATCCAGAAACACAATGTAAATGTTACACAAGTTAGTGACAAATAAATAGATTGGCATTTTCTTGGTGCAAAGGCTGGCATATTTCTATTTAGGGTGAAAGGTATCGCACTAGCAACGCACAAGGGTGACAAACTGCTTCATTTTGACAGCATAATAATAGCTGGGGTGAAGCAGTAAAATCAGACCGGGCGACGTCTCTGAGAGAGCAAAAGCGTTCTCCGCTGACTCACGACATCTCGACGATCTTCTGCTAGTGTCAGAAACGCATTCATGAGCGAAAATGTAACAAACACGTCAGTTTTGTAACAATAATGATGTGACCGTGTTGGCGCAGTTAAAAAAGAAAAGAAGTGTTAAAGTAAAATAAAGTCAATCCCCTCCCCTGATGCTGAAGGACGAGCAGCGCTCAGATCCAACCGCTGGTCAGCTTGTAGAACATCTCTTCATCTAGAGATTCGTTCTGGTCCTTGGCACGCGTGGACAGGAAAATGTAACCGCCGATGAACTCGTGCACGACTTTGCAGTCGACCTCCGCACAGATAAAAGCCAGACTGGGCTCGTCTGCAAACTCCACCGTGACCTGAAGTGAAGCACATCATCAATAAAGTCTAATCGAAATCTGAATCACACACTAGCAATAAAAAAAAACATTTCCAACAGTCTGTGCCATTAACAAACAAAGTTTTAAAAACATTTATTTGTTGATAGAAAACCACCTCTTTATATACAATCAAATACACAGCAACATTATTAAAGGTGCAGTTTGTAATTTTTAGAAGGATCTCTTGACAGAAATGCTAAATAATATACAAAACTATATTATCAGGGGTGTATAAAGACCTTTTATAATGAACTGTTATGTGTTTATTACCTTAGAATGAGACATTTTTATCTACATACACCGCGGGTGCCCTTACGTGGAAGTTGCCATTTTGTGCTGCAATGTTTTTACAGAAGCTCTTAACGAACAAACTTTTTTACTAAGTTGTCTCAGACGATGACATGTTTGTCCGGTGGCGGCTACCGTAGCTTTTCAATGCGTTTTAAAAGCGAGAGGTGAGCGTTGAACTGAGCCTTTGGTTGCAATTCACAAACTCGCCACTAAAATTTACACACTGGTCCTTTAAAGCTGCAATCTGGAACTTTTGCCTCTCTATCGCCACCTCTGTTTAAACAATAAAATTGCAGTTACTAGTAATTTTCTGTTCGTGAACCTGGCCGGTCAAATTCAGTGGCGGCTGGTGACTTCTCTTTCAAGGGGTGCGAATTCAAAATATGTGTTCGGAGTGTCGTGTGTGGCTTGTCATGTCAAAATATGTGTTCCCCTTCGAAGCCTCTGCAGTAGGCTTGTATTTTGACATGACACATGATGCACATAGGTTCACATGACATGCCGAAAGCATATTTTGACATGATGAGCCACACACATAATGGGCTAAATACATGTTTTAACGATCTTTGCATCATGCACCTTCGAAAAAGAAGTCACCGGCTGCCACTGATCAAATTAAAAAAACATTATTGTCAGCTTTCCGTTGGCAAAATCATTTGATAAAAAATAGATTTTTGTTAATTTTCACGTCCAAAAATTTACAGATTGCAGCTTTAAGAAAGGTCACCGATAGTTTAACCTGTTTGGTGTAAGCTAACCCATGTCAAAAGAAGAGCTAGACAAGAAAAGCACCGTACCATCTTGATCTCCCAGTTGACGTTCCACTGTTTCATGTTGCTAAAGCGCCAGGTCTTGATGGCGTCACCTGTGCTGGCATCCATGCGGATCAGTCTGTTGTAAGTGATGCCAATCAACTCGTCTCTCTTGCCCCCCTGAAACCTAATCAACAAATAACCCAAATCGTCATCTTCACCATAGAGAGAAATGAAAAGAAACTTCATGCAAACAATTATGAAGAAAAAACGGCATATCCCCACGACACTCACTTGGCAAGAAAATGGGTCATTCCAAACTCCGGCAAGGACTGCCAGGCCTGAATGAAACGCATCTTGGCCTCGATCAGGCTCATCTGGGCCACATTCTGATGAGCTTCCAGAATACGGGCGGAAATCTGCGGACCATCACACACCTCGCCGTTAATACATACAAACGTAAAGCTTCACAACATGAAAGCACGAGGAGGAACACTCAACACAAGACAACACGATGAAATCCCCAAACGCAGCGAGACAATCCAGCGGTGAATTCACACAGTTCAACATGACACTTAATCAGAAAACTGTGCTGCTATAATCACAGTAAACATTTATGATCCGTGTTATACATGCTGTGTAACATCAATACATTCACAGAAGCCATTACAATCCCAGCAATCACAATATTTTACACCTTCAGCAACATGAAACATTTTCACACAAGTATGAGAATGAGTGACGTCACTGGAGTCTCCACCAATCAATGATTTGTTTTATAATTTTAACAAATTCACATTATATGTAAATGTGTTGAACTGGTAATATGCATCTCGAGATAAATGAATGTTATGAAAGAGTTGATATAATGATGGGGTTGACAGCTTCATTTTAACATCAATTTGGAGAGACCCCAGTGACTGGTTTGTTTTGTAAGCTACAGCTATAAATAGCAAGAGGTTAAAAAAAATGCACAGGAATAAAATACTGATAAAGACCGAATGACTTCATGATAGCCGGTGTTAGTGAAATGATATCTAGTACAAAAGACGTGGACATTAACCACAACCCACTATCAAATGATTGACTTACCAAGTCCCTGACAAAGCCTGGCTGAAGAGGGTGGAAACAGCGAGGAACACAGAGGAAAAAAGGAAAAGCAAATAAATGAATAAGGCAGCAAACAAGCAGAGTTCAAAACAACAGAGAGAAAATGGCACATGTGAGTATTTGGCAGGGGAGGTTCGTGTAAGCTGTAAGCAAGAGGAGGAATACTGTACGCTCAACACAACACAGCTAAACTAACTTGATGGTAATGAGCCATGACCTGATCCGGCGGCAACCAATTCGAGCATTAAAGCATCCACTACTCTTTTTCTATAGCATCGTTGGCATGGCAGGGGTGTGAACGTACAGTAAGAATGAATTAGAAGAAATCATTAACTATATAAAACCTTCAAATCAAACTCACAACTGCAAAGTACTTCATTCATTGGATTTAGTGGTCGACCATATGTTTTTTTACTTAATACCAATATATTTTGTACTGAATGTGATTACAGTAAATGTGAGACAAGCAATAAATTGGGCAAACAAAATAAATACCTGCTATGCATAATATTTATAAATGTACAGTTTAAAGTCCCCTTGAAGTTAATAATTTTATCCCTAAAAATTCATCTATGAGCATCTAAACAGCATACATACAAGTCTTTACCTGTCATAATTATATTTTCTATGCCTTAAACAGCTTGAATTTAGAATACGCAGATCTATGAATATGCAAATTAGCCAGGTCAGAAACAATGCTCAGGTAGGCCATGGCATTTAAACGATGCTCAATTGGCACTAAGGGGCCTAAAGTGTGCCAAGAAAACATCCCCCACACCATTACACCACCACCACCAGCCTGCACAGTGGTAACAAGGCATGATGGATCCATGTTCTCATTCTGTTTACGCCAAATTCTGACTCTACCATCTGAATGTCTCAACAGAAATCGAGACTCATCAGACCAGGCAACATTTTTCCAGTCTTCAACTGTCCAATTTTGGTGAGCTCGTGCAAATTGTAGCCTCTTTTTTCCTATTTGTAGTGGAGATGAGTGGTACCCGGTGGGGTCTTCTGCTGTTGTAGCCAATCCACCTCAAGGTTGTGCGTGTTGTGGCTTCACAAATGCTTTGCTGCATACCTCGGTTGTAACGAGTGGTTATTTCAGTCAAAGTTGCTCTTCTATCAGCTTGAATCAGTTGGCCCATTCTCCTCTGATCTTTAGCATCAACAAGGCTTTTTCGCCCACAGGACTGCCGCATACTGGATGTTTTCCTTTTCACACCATTCTTTGTAAACCCTAGAAATGGTTGTGTGTAAAAATCCCAGTAACTGAGCAGATTGTGAAAAACTCTGACCGGCCCGTCTGGCACCAACAACCATGCCACGCTCAAAATTGCTTAAATAACCTTTCTTTCCCATTCTGACATTCAGTTTGGAGTTCAGGAGATTGTCTTGACCAGGACCACACCCCTAAATGCATTGAAGCAACTGCCATGTGATTGATTGATTAGATAATTGCATTAATAAGAAATTGAACAGGTGTTCCTAATAATCCTTTAGGTGAGTGTATATACAACAATTAAAAACTTGATTTTCACAATATGGAGACTTTAAGGGTATCATTATATATATATATATATATATATATATATATATATATATATATATATATATATATATATATATATATATATATATATATATATATATATATATATATATATATATATATATATTTTTTTTTTTTTTTAAATGAAATATTTGCTGATATATCAGTCTGTCACTTATTGTATTATCAAAACAAATGCATGCAGGCAATACTTGTAAAGAATGAACAAAAGTTTCCTGAATGAAAATAAATTAATCAATTTGTAAAAAATATAAGAGATGCAACGATAACGATAGCAGACTATTCAGAAGATGTTATTCATTCATATAATGACCCGTAATATTGAACATTAAACTCTATACAGATCTTAAATTCATTGCATTTTTCTGTTCTCTTTTGATTGACAGGATATCTCGCCCATGACTATCAACTGTTTAGCCCAGTGGTCTCCATCATGGTGCCCGTGGGCCTCCGGTTGCCCACACAGAGTCTGTGAGTTGCCCACCAAAGCACATTCTATTAATAGCCTCAATTTGAATATTTATTTATTACATATATTTTATATTAGCTTGGCTTCTTTTATGTATGTCAATAAGTAAAACAAAATAAAATCAACAAGTAAAACAAAAAGGTGTTGAGTAGACTACAGTATATAAAAAAGTAGCCCTCCAGATTGTTTTATCCATTGTAGAAGCTTTAAGCCCCTGGTTTAGCCGATAGTGTGAAAAATGTCTTTTATCGACCAATACTGATTATTGACTGATATATCAGTGGATTTCTAAAAATATGACATATTGACATCTTTTGTGCAGTGCTCAAATCATTACTTTCTCAAAAACTGGTTAAACATAAAAGGGAGTGCAAAGTTCACGACAGTCAGTTTTTAACTGTTTATAATTAACTTGGGAGATCCCTTTCATCAGAAATGCACAAAGAAACACTAGATTCCACAAGATGGCGCCACATACATGTTAAAAACTTACAAATACTAGAGGAATCTCTGAAACACCCCACCATTTGGATGACTACATCCATTTGTCTGGCCTAGTCGACATTTTCACTTCCAGACTGGTTATAGCACTCGGCCCTTTCTGACCCCCACCGTCTGGGATTACCACCAGAAGATGCCTTTGAAGGGAAGAAATTGAGCTTGTAATGAGTAGATAAGTGTAATAAAGTCGCTCTCACGGCTTAGCCAAACCCTAGTCTCATGCCAGACGACCTCTCCACATTCCCAACACAGTTTGTTTCCTGCATATTTTCCCGCCTGTTTCTGAAAACCCCACCCCGACTCCTCAAACGTTCGGTTGGTGTGGGAATGGGATCGAGTGAGAATGGAGGACAGGAAGCTCAACACCTCCCCCCTTCAGCATCACAGGAGCTGGATGGAGTCCAGAGGAGCTGTAAGACGACACCACGAGCAGCAGCACACAGGAGTCTCTGTTGACTCCCATTCACTGACCCTCCTTCAGTACTTTCACTCTCCTCCAGTTTCTCAACAACATGAAAACTATACTGTGTTTTACACGCTGCACCGAGTGCTATGATACGTGTACACGTCATAGCCATTGAGTGTACCATACTAAAAACACAAAAATGCCTTTATTTTACAATTAACACATATGTTATTGCCATTTAACTATAGTGTCTGGTTCCTCTAATTGCAAAAATTTATGTATAAAAGAAGATGATTATAATCTATTCCATACAGCCAGATGAGAGACATTAAACCACAGATCTTTATCAGGACACTATTCTTCACTTCTATAACCTTTACTCTCTGTCCATACCTGTATTTCTTAATCTTCAGTTTCTCTTTGCGCTAGCTTCATTTACCTGCTTGTTCTTGTATTTCTTCAGATAGCGTGGTGACACCAGACACTCAGAGTTGATGTCTGTGCTGATGGGCTCTATGATCTGAGGGTCAGGGTTCAGGTGTTGCATCTTCAGGAACGACAGAATGTTCTGCACCTCCAGATTATAAGAGCTGTCTGCCATCGTCTTCCCTTTAGAGGCCAGACGACAGGCGGCCATCCACTGAGCGTACTGCTTCTCCTGAAAGACAAAAAGATCATGATGAGGGTAAAATTACTGATATTATCTGTATTTAATAAAAACAAAAACAATGCTCATTATTCGTCTAAATCTACTAAAGCATCATGTTCACTCCAATCAGACTTTTGGCGCTTTTCCATTGCATAGTACCATTCATGCATAGAACAGGTTCAGTTCACTTTAGTTTGGCTTGATTAGCATTTACATCAAGTTTAGAACCACTTCAGGGATTATATTTAAAATGCATACTGCTGTAACATCATACAAGTGCATCATACATAACATCATGTCCTTACACAAGTAGCCGGCAGAAATATTCTTGTAGTCTAGTAAGAAGTCTTAAGTGCCGACAAATTATAACAGGAAAAAAACACTTTTCCACCACAACAAAAAATATAGATTGAACATCTGCAGCACATGAACAGTGCTACGGTCCTAAAACAGAGAGATCTTCAGCCCAACTCACCGTGTCACATCTCAGCCAAATCTCATTCATACCATCTGCTACAGGGATTAGCAGCTTAATGTTGAATTTCTGACCTGAGATGTTCACATCTGGTGTGACTTCACAACCTATAGAGAAACAACAGATGAGATGCCGAGCACATGTGGTAATTAGGAGGAAGTGGAGTTTGTTAAGGACATCACCTCTCAGGTTCATCTGATGCGCTGGCGTGAGGTGCGCCTCCTCGCGACTCTTATAGCAGGAGATCGTGATGTCCTTAAATGTGCACCAGTACTGCTTGTATCCCTTCAGAGTGAGTTTCTTTGGTCTGAGGTATAAAACAGAAGTTTTGATATAGTAAAATTGCTTTGATATAGAAACTGACCGTCTGTGGTCACGAGACTACTGTGTAAGTACGGTTATTTACAGCTTTCTTTCAATAATATGTTTTAAAAATGTATTTTCAAATGCTTTCAACAAAATGCAATATATACTATAATGTATTTTTAAATGTGTAATTGTTTTGTCTGAAATTTTGACTATTTGTGACCCTGGACCACAAATCCAGTCATAAGTCACA
The DNA here is from genome assembly GCF_030506205.2 of Paramisgurnus dabryanus. NCBI lineage: Eukaryota > Metazoa > Chordata > Actinopteri > Cypriniformes > Cobitidae > Paramisgurnus > Paramisgurnus dabryanus. The sequence goes on along the minus strand of NC_133353.1, from coordinate 36,321,472 downwards.
CGGATATATTTGTAGCAACAGTCAACAATACATTGCATGGGTCAAAATTATAGATTTTTTATGCCAAAAATGATTAGGATATTAACTCTTTCCCCACCATTGACATATTAACTCGACAATTAAGAGAAAACACTTCCCTGCCATTGACGAGTTTTAACGGCAATCCATATTTCCACTTTTATCCACCAGGTGGCGAACTTACCCAACTTATAAAACCTGGAAGCAACCACTAAGGCCAAACAGTGAAAACTTTGTTTTGATCATCGTTTTGAATCTGAAGTCCTTTACAAAACTGCAATTATCTCAGCTTTTTGCTCAAATTTTGGAATTTTGTAAAGAAACCTACCCATATTTGAGAGCTGATAAAAAAAAACAAATAAAGATAGGATAAAACAGGTTTTTTGTTTCAAAGCAGAGGGTCTGTTCTTTCATTTGATATATTTTAGGTTTAAATATTTAAAGAAGAAGATTTTCTGGAAGGCATTAAACTTTTGTGAAAATCATAAAAAATGCTGGCGCTGACTGGCAACTTTATTTTTTAAATGCTGACGTGGAAAGAGTTAAGTAAAGATCATGATTCATGAAGACATTTTGTAAATTTCCTACCGTAAATATAAAAAAAATGTACTTATCATTAGTAATGTGTTGCTAAAGACCTTATTTGGACAACTTTAAAGGTGATTTTCTCAATAGTGACATGTTATACATGCCATAACAACACTCAAAACATCCTAGAAAAACTCAATGTGTCACTGTTTAACTCACTTGAAGACTTTAACATAGTCGGCCAATTCAGGAATAGATGTGATGTCACCCTAAGAACAAAATAAAAAATGAATAACATTCAGACTCTAAAAATGGCAAATGGTTGTAACACATTCAACTTCCAATTAGGTAAGAAAACTAAAAAAGCCTGTTTCTCGATCATTTGTATACATAACACATATAGCATAGATGTTAAAAAATGTGATTAATAATTAAACACCATATGTGTAAAATGTTATGTGAATGATGGTGTTTCACTTATATATTGACTTGTTGAGCCTTGATGATATAAATACATACTTATAAACAGTATTTGGTGCTAGAGACTGTGTGTGTTAGAGAGAGACAAAGAGACGCAGTGTTTTGTTTTGTTTTGTTGAAGGTCCAGTACCAGTGTGTTGGAGGTCTTTCCTCCCTCTAGTGTGATCTCCAGGTCTGACAGAGCAGCATCCACCTCATCCACCTCCTTCTCACTGTTGTTCATATGATTGTCTGAGGACATGATGGACAGCTTGTTGATGTGGTACTGTGATAAAACACAAGCATAACAAACATCAGTCTGTATCACTGTAAATGTGCTGCTGACATCTGCTGCTCGAAGACACGTGATGCAGACAATTTAATTAAAGGATTCGTATCTTCCTCACATCAACAGTCAGACACGCACACTGGTTTTACAGCACAAACCGTACAGGATGATACGTTTTAAGGTCATATTTTACCACAAATAGGATATAAAATGCTGTCCCATTGAAAACAATAAAACCATTCAACTAAGGCAAAAAATAAACCAACTTGTTCATAAAAGCCTGCAGTAAAATAATAGTTTTTTTTGACGATCATTTTAGTTTTTCAATTTTATAATCTCCATTTATATATATATATATACACATTTAATTTTTTTAATTTTATAATATCCTTATATATTTTTTTTTTCAATTTCATATTCTCTCTATATATTTTAATTTTTCGATTTTTTAATCTCCATATACATTTTAGTTTTTCAATTTTAAAATATATCCATATATATTTTTTAATTTTATAATCTCTTTATATATTTTAAATTTTCTATTTTATATTCTCCATATACATTTAAATTTTTCAATTTTATAAAATCCATATATATTTAAATCTTTCAATTTTATATTCTCTCTATATATTTTATTTTTTTAATTTTATAATCTTCACATATATTTTAATTTTTCAATTCTATAATCTTCATATATATATATACATTTTTCAATTTTATAATATCCATATATATTTAAATTTTTCAATTTTATAATATTAATATATTTTAATTTTAAATGTTATATTATCCATATATATATTTTAATTTTTCAATTTTTTTAATCCTTTTTATATTTTAATTTTTCAATTTTATAATCTCCATATATATTAAAATTTTTCAATTTTATTATCTCCATATATATATTACATTTTTTTCAATTTTATAATCTCCATATACATATATTTAATTTTTTCAATTTTATAATCTCCATATATATATTTAAATTTTTCAGTTTTATAATTCTTTTTATATTTTAATTTTTCAATTTTATAATCTCCATATATACATTAAAAATGTTCAATTTTATAAATCTTTTTTATATTTTAATTTTTCAATTTTATAATCTCCATATATATTAAAATTTTTCAATTTTATAATCTCCATATATACATTGAAATTTTTCAATTGTATAATCTCCATATATATTTTAGCTTTCAATTTTATTATCTCCATATTAAAAATTTTCAATGTTATAATCTTCATATATATTTTACTTTTTCAATTTTATAATCTCCATATACATTTTAGTTTTTCAATTTTATTTAGATGTTTTGTTACTACACTGGATCAAATTTTTTAATCTTGCCTAATGTCTCAGCTAAAAGCGTGTGACTCAATACCCGTAATTAAAACATGCTGTCAAATGATATTTACACAACGTTCCCTCTGGTACTATAGTGAACAGCTGGCTTTAGGAATTACAAAGGCATATTTCAGTCATACGTGCACATGCGCTGTATGCTGATGACAACTGCCTTTCTTTTTAAAATGGAGGATGAAGATGTGCTCATCTCAAAGAGGTTAGCAGGTGAATGACGTACCACACAGTTAAAGATTCGCTATAACTCTAGTGGACTCAACGCTAAAGTTAGACCTGCTGATGTTTGACAGCTATAAGATCTTCTACCCAGATACACAATCCAGAGCCAAAACTGATCTTCACTTATACGCATGCAGTGTGAACTGACAGGGAGGGACAAACCAGACTTATTTAAACACACTCTACATACACAGTAAAACTACCCCAGCCTGAGAAACCAACACCTATAGGCTGTTGTAGGAAATGCTGGGTGGTCCTTTACACCCCGTCCCACCTCCGAACAGTCACCCGCTCTATATATACACATGATGTGAAGACAGTGAGGCGTCTTCAAGTGTTGTCACTCAACATTTACGTGGGTCAGAAATAGCAGCAAAAGCAAATGCAACATTGGAGTACGTAGACCCAGAAGCTAAACGTCGGCAAACACTGCGAAAAAGCTGAACCCTAGGCACAGAGCCCAACTAATTCATTAATGGTGAGAGGACCTGAGTGAAGACTGCAAGCTGTCACTTCTGTGGCTTACACAGCGATCTTATGAGACAGTGCCACTTAATAAAGAGGATATTGAGTGTTTTAAAGATAATTGAAAAGAAAATAATTAAAAGACCACAAAAACTGACTGTGCACTTCAGGGGGTTCATGTGGTTATCTATGAAGTTACCTGAGTAAAGGGCGATTTATAGTCGTGCGTAGGTGCTATCCGTAGCCTGTGCGTAGCTCTGCGTAGCCTGACGCGCACCTCACAAAATTCCTAACAGCGCGTCGGCTCTACGCGGACCGCAAGCTCTGTGATTGGTCCACCAGAACCCCTCCCGTCAGGTAAAAAAACTGCGTCATAGGTATTTCCGGTTGAGACGGTGAAAACAAAGATGAGCCAAGTTGAGGAGTGATTTAACTCAAACTGCAACATAAGTCGCTGTTTATTTACTTCCATCATTGCTGGTCTTCTCAAATTATACACAACAAGTTGCTATTTCTTCTTCGTTTGTGGGTTAACTTGCTTAGCTTCTTCTTCTCTGACGACTTCTGCTGCTACTGTGGTTACACGCGTGATTACTGCCAACCAGCGGTTTCGCGTGTGTTTGCACGTCGACGCGGACGGCGACGCACAAGTATAAATGAAAACCGACGCGGAACCTACGCCGTAGCTGCTACGCCGTAGGACCTACGCACGACTATAAATCGCCCTTAAAGAAATTAAGTAAAACACTTTTAAGTTAAAAGGGACTTAAATATGTTTAAATAGTTTTTAAGGTACTTCTGTGACACATACCTGCAGCGCTGCAAACATCATCATCTCTTCCTCAGTGCATTCGATCTCCTCCAGCAGGATAGCCCATTTGGCCTGCTCATACAGCTGGTTCACCCTGATGGCATCATACTGCAGGGATTAAAACAGTGTTAACTTCCAGAAGAACAAAGATAATGGAGAGTTGACTCAACAACTGATCCAATCACCTTCATAGACTTACTGAGATATCCCTCAAGACTCTATGCAATACCACATCTGCAATGTGAAATACAATATCCAGAGTTCCTACACCTTAGTTAACTTCAAATTCAAGGACCTTTCAAGTACTTTTCAGGTCTAATACCCTCAAATTCAAGGACTAAATGTGGGGACACATTTTCAAGTAAGAACAAGGTTACATCGTTTTACCTTTTAAGATACATTGTTACAGTTCCCTTTTGAGGGAACTCGCACTGCGTCACAGCGGTGACACTTTGGGGAAGCCTCCAGGGGTAAATTCAACCAATGATGAGGCTTAAAGACAAAGACAGGGTGACGTGGGAGCCAGGAAGTATATCGCTATCTGAAATATTGCCAAAGATGGCGTTACAGGGACGCAGGAAGTATGGCAAGGGAGACGCAGCGTCTCGTTCCCTTCTCAGGGAACAACAGTTACATACGTAACCCGAGACATTTTCATGTTTCAAACACAACTATGCAAAAAAGCATTTTGGTGTGAATCAACATTCGTATACAGAAGATATAAGCATGATAAATCTAAAATTGTTATGATATTATCCTACACTACACAGGGAATAATATGGATTTTTTTTTTCAAAAAACTTCTTGCATAAAATAGATGCAAGCACTTTCAATGACCTGTATCTATGCATGTATATTTACAAAAACTTTCCAGGGCCTTGAATTATTTCCCCTAGTTTTAGAACCTTTCAAGGATTTCAAGAACTTGTGGAAACCCTGATATATATAGCATGTATCTATTATTTTATCTGCATTCTGAGCAGTGCAACACATGCATACTTTATATTATTTTCACATACGTTTACATTGAGTTAGTGTGCGTGTATGTGAATGTATTAGAACGTTAGATGTATAGACTCTTATTTAAAGTAAAATATATGTTTGTAAATGTTACAAGTAAAGGCTCTTAAGCATATTCCAGGGTTCCCACACCTTGGTTAACTTTTAAGGACTTTCAAGATCCAATACCATCAAATTCAAGAAAATAATGTGTGAACACATTTCAAGGGAGATCAAGGTTACATTGTGTTACCTTGTAAGATACACTGTTATCATGTGTCAAACACAACTATGCAAAAAAGCATTTTGGTTTTGCCTATAACACTGACAAAATTCACATACAGAACATATAAGCATTCAAAACTAACAGTTTGGCATGTGTGCCTAAAAAGTATAGACTTTTATGATGTCATCCTACACTACACAAGAAATAATATGGATTTTTTCCAGAAAACTTCTTGAACAAAATAAATTCAAGTGCTTTCAATGAACTGTATTTTTGTATATTTATTTTCAAAAACTTTCCAGAGCCTTGAATTTTTGACAGATTCACAGACTTTCAAGGATTTCAAAGAGTTATGGGAAACCTGATATTCAATACCACTTTAGCTTGGACCCAAATTTCATTGTAAAGTATGTCTCATAAAATTAATAAAGAAATTGAATCTCATCTAATCTAGTCCAACAAATTAAAATAAAAAGTGAATTAAAATAAAGTGAATTTAATACCAAATTAATAAAAATACCAAATGATTCTTAGATTCAGCAAATACTAAAAATACAACATTTAAGAATCATTAAATTTACCATCTACAAATATCTACTTCACATAAGTGTCATCTCTATAAGCATTTTATGTACTTTTTTAACAAATTAACTAACTTAAGCTGAAGCTCTTTAGATCCAGAAACATCACCTTATCTGTTTATCTTTTTATTTGATGCTTTTGCATTTATTTCATCATTTTGTAAGAGACATTTTTATGTATAACTTTTTACTTTTATAAAATATATACAATATTTAAAAGCACAGAAATGCTGAATAAAGATTTTGAAAATGTGATTTACCATGCAATAAATGTTAGCACACTGACCTTAGGATTGAGGTCAAAGAAGCTGTGATACTTGAACCGCAGTAAAAGAACCTCATTCTCCTTCACATCCTGCTCCATCAGTGATCTGGAGGAGTCCAGCCACCTTCACAAACAGATCACAAACACATGAACTCCTTCCAAAACCATGAACCTTTCCTGCAGAGTGTCAAACTTGCACTTACCCCTGGTTGATCTTGGCCTTATCCAACAAAGACTGTGGTTTGTAGAGCTTCACCACAATGTCAGGAGAGGTGATGGGCTGGCTGACAGCGAGGATGCTGGGATTGCCCTCTGACAGCGGGCTGTCTCCAAACCACGCTGTTGTGGGAGACAGAGGACTGCCGTCTCGAGAGTCATATGTAGGGGTCATGGTCTTGCTGTAAAGTCCAGGACTGGAGTAGATGCTCCCTGAAATGAAACATGTCCATCAGTAGTGACCTAACACGGCATGCATAAATCACACTTACAAATCCACATGAAAAACCGGACATGGGGCTGGGTGGTATAACCGTTTATGCGGACCATACTGGTGTCATACTTTCCACCCCGAGCCAAACGATAAGACTCCAGTGTCTGAAAATCATCATGAATAAATTCGGTTCACACCTCTGATCAAGGCAGCATGCAGATGCACACTAAAGCACAACCCAATTCAAAACAGTGCACAAAACAGCAGCTAGCACAACCAGCGGCATGAAGAACCTGGAGGTGGCTGACATTCCAATGAACCCAGTGAACTGAGAGCATTCACACAGATCTCTCTAGCTGTTATAATCTCCACAGATCGTAAACACATTCGGTAGTGCAGGAACTGCAGCTATCATCATGCACCAGCTAAAATGAGCACAATGTGATAAAAGTCAATTCAGAAGTCTCAATATGTGCTTTAATAAAGAACTACATATGAAGAGCTCAGATGCAAAAGCCATTAAACACCACCTTCATCAAAAATTTGATAATTATATTAACCGACACTGCCTTGTTGGTAGAATCTGTTAAACGACATCTCCATTTTTCAGCAAAGTCCATTAAGTGCTTGGAAAAAGAATTGGATGAACAACAACAACAACATGCGTATGAGTCGGATTTCAATTGTCGAGCTGCACGTTTTTACCTGGTTAAAGGAGGTTTAACAAATATTGTTTTAAATTATAATACTGGCCTGTTGAATGCTTTATTCTGATTGGTCAAGAAATGTTTCACAGGTGTTGATTATTTTTCTGTAAAATGCACACATGACCTGTCAAATGTCTTAACTCTTTCACCGCCATTGACGAGATATCTCGTCAATTGAGAGAAAACGCTTCCCCGCCAATTATCCAGCCAATTTTCCGTCTTTCCGCAACTTATACAACCCGGAAGTAGCGCCTCACGTAAAAGAGAAAGAACTCTGTGTAGGTTTTAAAGATCGCTCTGCATCTGATCTCTATCAAAAGTCCTTCGCAAAAATTGAATTATCTCAGCTTTTTGCTCAAAATTGGGTGTTTTTGAAGAAACCTACCCATGTTTGAGAGGTGATTACAAGAGAACTTATGAATGAACAGTTTTTTTTGTTAGAAAGCAGAGGGTCTGTTCTTTCATCTGATATATTGTTTGTTTATATATTTATAGAAGAACATTTTCTGGAAGGCATTAAACTTTTGTGAAAATCATGAAAAATGCTGGCGCTGGCTGGCAACTTTTTTTAAAAACGCTGGCGGGGAAGGAGTTACAAATAACCACTAGAGCAATGTCTGTGGTACCGTGGTATAAGCGGTGCATTATTTTCCAATTATACCACGGGTCTGTTGAATGCTGTATTCTGATTGGCTGAAATATGTTCCGTGGGTATGCATTAATTTCTGATAACCGCACACCTAACTTGTCAAATGTCTTAATAGGCACCAGAGCAATGTTTGTGGTAACCGTGGTATAAGAGGAATAATTGACTCCGGTCCTTTGAATTATTTGAAAATAATGCACATCCGCTTCGCGTCGTGCCCAATAATTGCACCTTGGGTGTGCATTATTAACTTATAATTCAATGGCCCGTTGTCAATATTTCCTTACTAATTCAACGGCCCATCATCAATTAGTCAATTTTTGAGCCTTTTACCTTTATTCAGAAGGGACACTGAAGAGTGACTGGAGGGAGATAGGGTGGGACTGGGAAACGAGGTTTTAACCAAAAACGCTTGCGAGCATTTAGAGGGTTTTGCAGCAAAAGTCAAGTGAAATTTGTTACATACCAATGAAATGACTAAAGTGACATTTGTGAAAATAAGGCATTTCAATTACTGATTTATAACCTATTAATTTGTATTAAAGTGAAACTAATTTAACCTAAACATAAAGCCTTAAAAAAGCTCCTTCACAGGAAAACATGCCAGATGCACTTAGAGGGTTTTGCATTTGAACTCTTCATATATATCAGCATTTAATTTTCTTATGACCACAAATAGTTTATAAATATTAATGAATACTACAGCTGCCCAAAGCAAAATGAACAATTAACTTGCAACATTACTTGCAAAATGAAGAAGTGTAAATCAGACAGTTAATTACGATGCGATACAATATTGATTTAAGCAATATTGAGCGATGGGTATATGGCAGTACATCAATCGCTTCTTATGCAAATTAATTTGTCGTTATTTTTAGCCTGTGTGCCTAGGTAAGCATTTACATTTTTTATAACTTACAAATGCAACCAAAATATATAAAATGAACGTTTAATTGAACTAGTTTAAAAATGGCACAATCTGTGTCCCAATTGGAACATTTACAACAAAAAAATAAACTTTTTAAATAAATAAAAATAAATAATTAGGGGCAAAATGTCACTTGGAATCAAGCTTAAGATGGCAACAATAAAAGTCTTTCAGTATTTTGTGCAAAATGTGCAATAGTGACAATCACTGAGGTAGTTAAATAAATGTAAATAAATTGTAAAAAAAAACTGTTAAACTTAGTCATTTGATCTGTCAAACAACTTCAGAGTGTCAAAATAAAGGTCCCTCATATCGACATTTTATGTGTGGCATTGTTGCATTGAATCATTAGAAATATAATTTATGTATCGAGCCATATCGATTTATCGCTACACCCCTAGCATTCACCCAATGTGAACTTTCAGTACAAAACCCAGATGTCATTTAAGGTTTTTGAATTATAGAAGCATTAAAGCTACTATATTAATAAGAGTTTAAGATTATGTAATTTTTTCTTAAAAAAAGGAACCAAAAGCAGGAACATAAAATTTGAACAGAAATAATTACATCTCCAGATTATTGTTAACTTTAAAACGTGAAAGGAAACAGTGATTTAATGCATTAAATGTACTTAACCATTGAAACATAACCATTAACCATTGGACTCAACAACTAAAAAATCTGGTGTATGAGCAATAATAAAATGCAAAAGAAATTTGTATCTTTTTATGATTGCTGTGCAAGAGATTTTTAAAATAGATACCATCACATTACAACTTTGTTTACTCACACTCACAAACCAGAAAAAATGTCATGGTTATACTACACATTCTTCTGTAACCACTCGAGTGACCAATCAGAGAGTAAGAACACAACAGCGTTACGTGGCAGTTTGAGGCTACAGACGTGTAAAGGGACAGGAAGTGCTCGTGGCGGGGTACAGGTCATGAGAAAACAGAGAGGGCAGGAAGACGAATAAGGGAGGGCTCATAGACATTCTCAGAAACTCAGGGGAAGGTCACTGAAGGGCTTTCTGGTCCCATCAGGAAACTCAGGAGATCTGACAGCAGCAGCAGCATTAGGATGTTTACTCGACTCTTTGCACCACTTAAGAATCTTCAAATAAGCAAACTACAATCATACATACAAACGAATCTTTGTAGGCATAATAAATGATGAAGATTACAAAAGAGAATTCATTATTTTTTTAATACGGCAAACATCAAACTAATCCATTAATCGGTTGTCCATACAACATCTGGAGAAGAACTACTCCCTACAAACCCTGTCTTACTCTTATCGGATGTTAAATGAGAAGTCATTTCCGGGCCATTAGTGTCACTAAACAGAACTGGAAAAATAAACACAGTTTGCAAACAAGCTTCCTGAACATTACCCCCATCTGTCATTGGTCAGGCAGACAGATGGCTCCACCTCAAACTCATGCCATTGGTTGAGCCACAGTTGGGTAAACAAAGCATTGTTTTCATATTGCCAAAGAGCAACAGTGTTTACACATTCTGGAGGGCATCGACCTATGAATGTTTTATTTTATATTCCCTGTATATGAACTAGGATTTTAAGATGTTTGTCATTCGCAATGACCAATCCCCAAAAACAAACTTCTTTTTTCAATATTGCCTGAATAGTTTTCTTGCTCTTTGACCCGACCCATCATTCTTTCACCTCTAGTATTTTGGATCTTTGAATAGATGGTATAAAGGTGAATGAATGCATGAAAGCCCATGACCCTCAGCTGAGGATCTCACACAAGCAGACAGTCAGGTGACCAGAGCCGAGATTACATCATGTCAACAGTGGTCAGGTGACTGTGGTGAGAGGAGGTGAAGGAAGCAATGAAGAAGACAGAAAGCAGGGACTCTTACCTTTCACCGGTCCAATGTATATTACCTCAGAGGCTTGAGGAACAGGAGGAAATGAAGAGGAAAAGAAAACAGACAGATCAAGATCGAAGGGATAGATTTAAGAAATCAGTTGAAGGAAAAGAACATGCTAAATGAGATGAGATTACAGATAAACAATTAAATAATAAAAACTCAAGTTTCCAAAATGGGGTTTCACAATGTTCCCAAACATCCTTAGTAAATGTCATTGACACGATCACTTTTCTTCTTCATTCAGTACACTGTTGCTCAGAGAAACACTGGCAACATCATGAGATTTTGTGCAACTCAGAAGATCCGAGTAAAAAATGTATGAGATGCTTCATTTTTTACATATAAAACACTTTAAAATCTTTATTTTCAGTGGCGGACAGCGATTTCTCTCCCGTGGGGCACGCAGATGCGTTGAAAGGGTTTATGATAAAAGAGATGCTCACATTTATAAAATACTTGCAAGATACTCACTTAACACTAAACTCACATTACACATGAGATTGCACATGAGATTAAGCGAGTATCTGGCAAACGTGAGCGTCTCTTCTGTTATAAACCTCTTCATCATGTATTTTGACATGACGCGGCAAACACATTTTGACATAATGAGCCACACACAAGATGAACTAAAGACATGTTTTGATGAGATTTTAGTAAATTCGTCATTTCTAACAATTAAACAAAATAATAAACACCAATTGTTGATTTGTAATTATTGATAAACATTTCCTATAAAATAAAGAAAATTGTACTTTAATACATTTTGAATTTTGAGAATTGTGTCTATTCCATGTGTAAAGTTAGGAAAACTTAATTAACTTGCTTTCCGACCATATCGTATTAAAACAGTACAAATTGTGGCTTTAAGATTTTTGCAACTGGATGTTATTAATTATACATTCGAACTAAATATAAATTCAACAGATGATGTCTAAAATTATGACATAAAAGATATTTAGTGTCAAAAACAGCTGATCTTTTAAAAACCTAATACAAATCCTTTCTATATGCTCTGTTACACAAGTAAAACAAGATATTTTGTAGACATTAGGGTTAGACACACATTATTACATTATTGCCGCAGACAAAAGCACTAAATACACATTAAAAAAGTCAATCTCTTATATTTTATTTCTGTATCACTCATCATAAGCTGATATTGACATACGGTCCACAGCAATGCATTTAGCAATTGAAAAATCCAATGAAATGAACAGCAGAAAAATATCTTCTTACAAAATGTATGTACAGCTCAGTGGGCACGATTAAATTAATTTGATAAAACTGATTCCCTTCATAAAAGTAACGGGACACCAACTATTACTCTACTTGTAGTCCAATCACAGCATTGTAAGAAATTCAGAAACAGATCACAGAGGAAGACGAACCTCTCTAATCATGACGACTGAGGAAGAAACAACAATACAACAGCTCTTAAAAGGGTGGAGCTCGTGTCCTCTTGTACCATTATCAAAGCGATTCTTATCGAACATTTCTGCCCCTCTGAGAGGTGAACAAGCTATGCTTTCCCCCTCTATTTCCTGCTGTGAGCTAATATGGCTCGTAGCAGCTCCCGTTTGTTTCCTCCATCCCTAAAAGTGCCTTTGTGCAGTGAAAACAAGCTTCTTTATGCCCTCTGAACATCACGCAGAAGTCCTGCACTGTTTTAATGAGGGTCACTGTGAAGTTAAACTGTACTAATTAAAGAAGTGGAGAGCAGATACTGGAAATAGATGTCTTGCACAAGCCTCTTGGCCTGCGTGTTCAGTTTAGTTGCAACCATGGGGCCTACATTCTGAAACAGGACAATAGACTCCATTCAATGTTGACCTCAGATGAAAATTGTCCTTTGTGCATCTTAAATGGATTTTCCAACATCACGCGTGGGGCGATGTGGTCGACTGCTGTTTCAAAATGGCAGTGTGACCAAATATGTGTGGAATCCAAAAGCATTCACGCTCTGAAGTGAAAGTGAGAACAGCACAACTGTTAATGATACGCTGGCTTTAACCGAGACATTTCTTATTTGAGCCTCATGTTTTCTAGAACACTCAACATAATAAAAATTCATGGATTGGATTCCAAAGCATCAAACATGGTTTATACACTGCAGTAAAGCAATGCAATGTGAAGTATCAACGTCATCCTGTTACAATTAAGAATGCTATGGGAAGCATCGCAATTATGAATCTTCATATTTAGGTTAAGGGGTTTGAACAAACCTTTTAGTTTGAGAAGAGGTTGTCTGTTATTTTAACTAGTGAAAAAACATCCCATAAACTCGCTCTGAAGAACATAAGCCGGCACACATCTATCCACTGTATAGCAACGTCTTAGCAGATGGCCAGAAAACACTTTAAAGGTCACATTGTCATTTTTCATGATAACATAGCTTTAGGGCAGGGGTCTGCAACTGTGGCTCTTTCATGCCTCTTCAGTGGCTTCCTCCCTAAAGCTTTAAAAATTCAAATAAATGCTATTTTTATTGTATTGTATTTTTTTATTTGGAATACCATTTTATTTTTCAGATCGAACTGATCTTGTTACACTAAAAAGTGTTTACATTAAAAAATATATATATATTTTGTCGTCCCACGTCGCCACATGTTGTGAATATCCATACCAATATCTTACTCTTCAGTAAGATGGATAAATCTAAAAAAAGAAATGTTTCGAAAGAAAACGTTTAGTCCTTCATGGACAGATTCATTTGCCTTTAATTCTGATGATGCTGGCTTACCTGTCTGCTTGATATGTGGTGAAAAATGTGCAAACTTTAAGCAGCTTTTTTCAAGCATGATTTACAGAAAAACAAACACTGTTTGCGCTTCATGAATGACAGCTTGTAGTGGTGAAGATAAAAGTCACGTCTTACAGCCCTAATAAAGATAAGCTCTCCTGTGATGTTTATAAATCAGGTGAGAAATCCATTTCATACGTTATTATTTTGCATATGCATATTTGTATATTGGACCCTGTACTGATATAGCCGTGTTTTATGTTCAGGCTCGGTTGATTGCTGTACATGACTGAGAAAAAAAACACGATGACGGCACAATGAAATGAACTTAAGTCATAATTAAATAAAAACTGGATCATTTTTATGTTTGCTCTTTCTAATAAGCAGCAGCTATGTTTTATAATTTTTAGTGGGCAGCTGTTTCTTTTATTTTCCAACAAAAAAGGCAAGGACTCGAACAACCCTGCAATATTTATTTTGTCAAAAAGTAATATTAGTGTTTTTTTCTAGGAATTTCATTAGGAATTTTATTTGTTATTTCTGTCAGACGGGGGCCAAAAGGCCCCCTTTTGACATTGAAGGTTGCAGACCCCTGCACTAGGCGCTATGCAAGTACTAGAAAAGTTTCAAAAGTCATTTTACAGTCAAATTCACACAGCCTGCTTAAAGTAGATGTGATTTTTCAAAAAACGTTGTGACTTCCGTAAAAACGTGATGTCAGGAATACTTAGTCACGGAGTGCGTTTACATGCACAGTCTTACGTCGATTATGCTTAATAAACTGATAACACGTGGGGTCATGTAAAAGCGTAAAACTGTTTTTCTTAATCGTGGAAAGCCCATAAACAGCGTAAGCAACTGATCGGCACAGGTAGTTTTTTGCTCATTACCCCGATTTCGCGTGGCATGTAAACACCTTAACTGGCTTTCTCACGGTTTGGTCCATGTGCGCATGTCTCCGCGTGTTAAAGATAAACCTCAGACACGGAAGTAAGCGCAAAGTAATGCATAAAAGTCTCTGCTCTACTAAAGCAGTTGGCAGAGAAACTGCAAAAATAAAAACTGATGTTATATTTACAAGTTCTGGAGACACGAAAAGAGATAAAACAATATAGCTTAAGACAGATATGCCATTGGATTTTTGATCGACTATTATGAACTATAGGCGGTGACGTCACTACCTGCGAGAAACCTGACAAATTATCAAGTCCCATGTAAACGCAGTTGTCTGATTTGCATGGAAACACATGAAAACAGTTTTTATAATAAGCAGATTTTTGATAGTTATCCGCTTATTCTGTGCATGTAAACATACTCACTGCCTTCAGTCACCATCCCAAACACTACCCACCGTCCCACCCCACAAGAAATAACACAATATGTCAGGAAACTAAATCATTGCTCAAACATCCGAAAAACTTTAATATACAAGAACAATGGCTAATTCCACAACAATTAGTTCGAACATCTGTTTGAAACATTTCAACAAGTGACTGCTTCTTCAATGTGGCACAGTTCAATGGCGGTTTCTCCAAGAATTTACTCAAATATGTTGCAGTCCCTACTTTGTTTGGTCCGATCTCAAATCCACATCCCATAAGTAAACTTTTCACACATTTTAAGTTACATTATGGAGCTAGAGACATGTTGTTTTGTAAAGTTACAGTTTACGGTAGCCACAAGTTTTGATAAAATATCTGTTGGAAACCAGATAAAATACATTGTTTGTTTTCCTAAGTTACAGACATCCCCCTTTGGTGCCTGCTTTTTTATTTCGTTTTGTTTGTTTGCACTACAGACACATTGTGAAACTGAAACACAATTTTCTCTCAGTGTTTTTCAGGGATTACTGTATTCACATATATACAAAGGAATGCTGTAAAGTCCCCAGGTGCATATGAGGACCCTGTGATATGTACCTGATCCAGGGGTGAGCAGTGGTCCTTCCAGCTCAAGCGCCTCCTCCTCTGCCTCCTCCAGCTTTTTCTTTTTCTTCTTGGGGTCGCGTGGTTTGCGCAATAGAGAGAGCTCCTCCGGATGGCGGATGTCTGGAGGAGAAGAGTATTTAAAGCTCAGTAAACTCAGTCAATGAAACAAATGACTAGAAAATGAAACTAGAGACGACTTAACCATTTAATAGACTTCGAGCAGTACTTTTGAGACATGATATGAGTTTCTTCTTATCAATGTTAATATTAAACACATACTGTGCATTCAATATAACATTCATACCCAAACATTTGTCTGTAATTGGCGCTCACAAGAGTTGCATTTAACTAAAGATTCTGGAGGTTGGAATTTTTTGCTACTAAAAGCATTATGGGAGTACGATTCACCCTCCCTGATTTTTCCAGTCCTGAAGAAAAACGAGTATGACGCAGTATGAGTGTTTTGGGGGAGGGTCTTCTCAGCTTGGCAAAGATGGGTTGTTTAGTTGTGTTACTAAAGCAAAAGCATTCCAGAGGTTTTAAGAACTACCAGATGGCAGCTCTCTCTCTCTTAGCCTGCCCTTTTACAGCCATATGTGAGAGGAGCAGGTCGGTGGAGCGCAGGGAGCGAGCGCGCGCCTCCTCTGACATTCCAAACAACAAACAGAAGATTCTTTAGCAGACGCTCCCAAATCAGACAGCCACAACTCTCTTACTAAGCTTAAGTATCTGATACTGACACAAGTAAGCTCGTCTGTAAATAATAAACAGACTTAAACTCATAGTACAGAAAGGCCATGAGATTCGGATGGAGACCACAATATGAAGCTAGTGTTGATAATGATTCAGTCTCTCTGAATCACAACATAGATTAATACTAGACTTACATTGCACAGCACAATATTCACATCCATTTTGAGCCTTATTTAAAAAGCACATGCGTATTTACAGAAGTTGACATGCAAAAAGCAATTTTTGTAGTGATTTAAACTAAACAAACTGAACATGAGGAAATGGCAATCTCATTTTAATTGCAAACTTCAATTAATTCATCTGTACAGAAAATAAAAGTCACTTTTGCAACTGGTGATTATTGACAAAATCATAGCAAGTTTTGGTGTAGTTGTTAACTTATACATCAATGAGGTTGGTACATTGGCAGATATCTGGTATTTTTTAAACATTTTCACTGGCAAACAAGCAGAGTCAATGACCACGTGAAGAAAGCTGACATGTAAATCACCTAACCACTGTTCATTAAGTGTAATCATCATGTTACAACAATAATAGACCGCTACAAGTCTCATTTAAACAGCAGCATTGTCAGAGTCCTGGCTGACGACAGACACAAACTCATGAAGTTTCATAACATTTTAATTAATTTTAACCTCTTTTTATGTGTGTGCGTGTGCGAAAGAGAGAGAGAGTAAGAGAGAGAAAAAAGGGAGAGAGAGCTGATTGGAAGTTATCATGAATTTATTCGATCAAAACAATAGGATGTAGGAGGTCACCGGATTACTTTTAGAGGACATTTTCTCCAGATATCGACAGCAACAGCATTTAAAGTGCTTTTCAAGGCTTTGTTTTCTATGTATGGACACAACAACAGTCGCAATCATTGACTAATATTGATAAGATGAACTGTTTATAACTGGATTTGGGGTTTAAGAACATGCTGACTTTTTAATGCTATGTGAACTGGAGAGAAATATGAATCATGACAGCTCAGTGTTTTAGCAAATAATGAAAACCATACAAAGTAGACGTATAGCTTTTATATAACCATCTATATAGAAGCTGTAGCTTTAAAGTCGCAATGAAATTGAAATGAAAAACTACATATGTATTTTTAATAGTGTGGTATTATTAACAAATGACTTATCTGTGAGCTTCATTATTTTTTAAAAATTCGTGTGTGCTCATAATCTTTAATCAAAAATGCAAATCTCCTCCCCTCCTCAAAACGATCTCTCTTCACTTCCGGTCAAAAGTATGGCAGGTGGGCGGGGTCCGGGAGAAGATCGCAGTGATTAGCAATTAGCAACACGACCCAACTTCAAACGATCCAATCAGATCTCGATGGACAAATTCAAATCCAGGCCTGCCTTATTTCATCTCAAAAGCCGTTTCATTCGGATATACGTCACCACGTGGAAAATAAGGCAATCGCTACTTCCGTTTCATGGCGACTTTAATGCCATCTATATGGTGGTGTTGGCAAATTGACTTTAGGCAGATAGATAGATAGAATAGATAAAAAGTAAAAATCACACTTGCAGGGGCATCTACAATTGGAAGAGTTTGGTTCCAAAACGCGATAAACGCCATTTAAAAAAAAAAAGAGTTACAACCAAAATCAGTATTGTATCAGGTCAAAATTTAAAAGTAAATTCTTAATTTTACACAAAATCCAATATCCGCCGTGTTATATGGTCATCTTTTCTCCCTTTTTTCAAAACGCAATAAACGCAACTTCTCTTTTTCTACAGAATGCAATAAATCCACTCAACAAAATCACAGCGCACCATTACACGCATTGTAAACAACAATGGCAGCTCGTAAACTACACAGAATCCTAGTTTTCCTCATCTACTTTGTATTTCGTGATCAACAAACAAACAAACAAACAAACAAAAACGAAATGATACTTTTGATTGCATTGATAAACCTGTTGTGGTTTTCTGTGGCGTTGAAGAAACATAATCCATCAACATCTAATAAATTGCGTAAGAGGCACTCGGGAGACGGAAAAAAGCCGGTTACTTGTTCTACCAATAGCTTCAAGCTTCTGTCATGCTAACACATTGACCCCAGGGGATCTTATGAAAAACTTTCTATTATTTTACGCAAAGTCAATGAAAATAGAGCAGGATCAAAAATGTTACAGTTGATTACGATGAAAAAAGTTCAGCCACAACGTCCCAAGTACAACCGTCCCCAGCAATGACAGCGTTCTTAATGTGACAAATTAAGTGTTTGATTAATGCTATTAATGTTTAATCAGTTTACACAACTAAGTTAGTCAACTAAATGAAAATAACACGGTAAAGATGAATGCACATTTATTGATTCAATAGATTTATTGCATTTTGAAAAAAACTTGTCATGGCTTTATTGCATTTTGTGGAAAAAAAAATGTTTATAATTATGATTTTGAATTGTTAACAATATTATGACCTAAAGATGCTATGTGAAAGTTTGTAACAGAAAATAGTGGTTTTCATCTTGTCACTTTCTTGGTATAGAAAACAAATTTTTACCCAAATTAGTCAAACTGGATTTATTGCGTTTTGGAACCAAACTCTACAATTTTTTGTCTAATACAGCACTCTCTAAAAATGAAAATGTCTCCCCCCTTCAAAGTTTCCACTAGGAAAGTTCAGTGACAGTTGATATGCCCTGGAAAGATGTACAGTTTGCCAAGCAAATGGTAAAAAATAGACCGTTACAGAAATTCACAACTCGGACAATGTTTATCATGTTTATACTTCTTTTCTCAATAATTATATAAATATGCTAAAGCAGTAGTTTCAGAGCGAGTCTATGTGACATTCATACATACAGCATCTATGGCTTGAACTACTGATCGTTGACATGTTTGTGACGTAGAAAACCGATGCTATTTCGAACCATGGTTTTCAATCTGTCTTTGGAAATTCCTATTTTATGGAGAAAATACTCAGCAATGGTGCTAAATTATGAATTAAAGGTTTGTCTTAACACATATTAAACACCACACACAGTCATAAAAACAAGGGTAAAACTTGATTTTCACCACAGGGAGACTTTAAATAATCTGAAAATTTGTTAAACCTCCAGCACTCGTTTCTTATGTTAAAATTCACCAGGAAAAAGTTTAAAGGGAAAATTTTTAATTACCAAACAGGGAATGTCATATTTAAAGGAAGGCAGTACTCACTGAAGGTTTTGCAGATGTCGGACACGGCCTTAAAGACTCGGTCAGAGAAGTTGACTTTTACCCTCATGTGTTTCATGTTGGGCAACTGAAGTCGTAAGAGTTTGTGCTGTGGGGTGAAGAGCAGCCTGGCGTCAGCTTGAATGCCATATTTATCAAGAGTCCAGTGAGTCTTCAGCAGCCAGGTCTTTTTCTTCTCCCACCACAGGGCATGATCAGACCAATCCTTCTTCACATCTGCAAAGAGATAGATAGAAAAAAACATGTCAAGGTTATGAATTATGATGATTAAGTCTTGAAAAGTAAGGGGAGTACAGTAACCCAGCCAAAATCAGTCTTTAAATTGGCCGTAGTGCAATACAGTTGAAGGAGAGGTCAGCAACAGAAAAACAAGGGAAAGTGTCAAATATGTTTGTGTACGAGACTGATTGTGCAGCATGTTGGCCCAGACGAAAGCAAAGGCCAACAATTCCTTAGCAGACCGTCTTAAAACAGGAGCAGTTGGAGGTGTTTGTATGTGTAAAAGAGAGGATCAGGTTCCAGTCTTAGTCTTTGTTCCAGATTCACACTTTAGTCTCAGTCTGACACCCTAAACCTCCCTTTACCTCACCAGCTGTGCACAAACAACAAGAGATTTAAATATCACTGCATCATGCTCGCCTCATACTATATTAAAGTGAGTAAAAATCAGTATTGCATGGTTTGCATTTTTTATTAAAGCATCTGTTTTATCAGTGCTATGCCTTACATTAAAGCATGTGACTTACTTGAAGTGTTTTTCTTTTGTGTTATTGGTGTAAATGGGCCATTAGAGGCTGTTTACACCTGGTATTAAGATGTGTTTTCATAGATCAGACCACAAGTGGGTAAGAGA
The DNA here is from genome assembly GCF_030506205.2 of Paramisgurnus dabryanus. NCBI lineage: Eukaryota > Metazoa > Chordata > Actinopteri > Cypriniformes > Cobitidae > Paramisgurnus > Paramisgurnus dabryanus. The sequence continues at coordinate 36,301,182 of NC_133353.1, read as the reverse complement.
CACACCGTTTACACCTGGTATTCTCTTTTGTCCACTTTCAACCACTTTTTAGTCCTGAATACTTTAAGGAGATGGTCTGTGGAGACTGTGGTCAATTTTGGCCGTATATGGGTGTACATTATCTGATTTCACATATAACAGCTTTCTCATGATATATTAATATACAGCCTATTATGATAATGCTATGCAAATAATATGTGAAGTAGCTTTCAATAAATATTTTTAAAATGCGATGACAGGGCTACACGTCCATAAGAGGTTTTTATGTTAATAAACCATTGCCTCTTTGTTTCTACATTTAAAAGACAAAGCTGGCAATTCTGGTTATACTTTCGTTATTTTATTAATTACTTTTTTTTATTTATAAATCACTCAGGGTTATCCGATTTAACTATTTGGCTTGTGTTTTGTTTCCATGCACTTCAGGCATTTTGCACATTTGTTCTGCACCTTGGTACTCCTGATCTTATTTATTTATTTATTTATTATAAATGTCAATTCTGATCTAATTTAAGTCTATACATTTTGGATTGCTTTTCGTTGCATCGATGTTGCCTATGATGCTGGCGCATGCTATTTAGCCTAACGTGCTAGGTGCTCTGCGTCTCATATTTAGGAGTTAATCAAACTAAACATATGTTTTTCGACGGGTATAAGTTTTAAAATGTTTTTAAAATGGTGGTTATCTTGTCAAAAGTTAAACTACAAAACGGGTAAGCCATTTCTTTAAATTTCAGGGATGACACGGAAAATATCTGCACCGAACCTATATTTATGCCTGACACGACTGTCTTTCTTGTGATTTAATATTATGGTCGGAGTTCACTTTCGAATGATAGCAAAGAGATTCCAGAAATAAATAAAATAAGAATCTTCAGGTGTTTCTTTACCTTAAGTGAATAGAGATGATCAAAGTCAAAGCAAGCAAGCAGTATTTCTGTGCTAAATAATAATGCGTAGTGTCATTAATTTCAGTGTTTTTCTTGTTATAAATTAACATTTAACAAATTGTATATAAAGCTTAGTTTTATCATTTACTGTAACAATCACAAATTATACACAAATTATATGTCGTTTTTTTGGGCATGATTGGTTACATCGTAGAATTAAATAAAATCGCTGAATTGTAGCCAGGGTTTCAGAGACAGGATCACATTTGGGGTTTTTTAGGTTTAGTTATCAATTTGTTTTGTTATATCTTTGTGTAATGTTCTGAAGATTGTGGCTTTAAAATGCTATGAGGAATCATTAAACAAATGTTTATGTTGCCTTACATTTTACCTTAAAAAAAAAAGATATAAATGCATCGTCAGTTATGTCTTTGTTCATCACTTGAAAGACAGTTTTGGTCACTTTATCAGAAAGTTGTTTTCTGTGTGCTGCTTGTGAAAGAAAATAAAAGTTACCGATTTGTACCTGGTCTGGCCCCCTCCCAACCCATGCACACACAAAGATGATTCGACTATCGGTCAACTATAGAAAGATTCAACAATTCTGATTCAAATATGTAAATCCTTAGTCGAGAACACCCAGAATTGACGCAAACTAATATTATGTCAAAGTCTGTGCTTGTGTTGCAAGTAAACATGCTGCACAGTGTTTTGTACATGTATATGTTAGAGTTTTTCGCTGATATTTCAGTGCTATTGATTAAATAAGCCTGCTTAACCTTCACATTTAAAACTAATGAAAGACGCGGAGAACAGCCGCTTTAGTTTTATCAATGAAAGCCTAAAGATAGCTCTGCTCTGTAAACTGTGTGTTTGCGCTAGAAAAAGATGTAAAACATTGTGCTCGGTACATCACATTAGATAAATGGGTGAAGAGTAGGCAGTCTCCTGTGGCTGTTCAAACACATTCAACCACATGTGCATTTACAACACAAAAGCAATCCGATCGAGTGTGTTTTTGTCTACCTCAATGTGCTCGAAAGTGGACGGGCTCAACACGCTTTAAACCTGTCTTTAGCGTCATCCACTTGTGATCCGATTGACGAAAACGCATCTTAATACCAGGTGTAAACAGCCCCTTAGTCTGATAGCCACCCAATCAAATTCAATTGGGGATTCAATTTCAAGTGGTTGCCAATGCATCTGATGTCAGTACACAGGTATGAGGAGACAAAAGAAAGTTTTTCCCTCAGCAGCCCACTATCACGTTTCTCTCCCTTCAGTGTGTGAAAGAATATGAGCATGTGTATTCATCACCTCACTACCCTAACCAAACCTTGAATGACTTTTATCTTTATTTGAACCTTTTTTTAATCTTGTATAAAAGGGAGAAAAAATTTTAAGGATTTGCTCTAATACCCTTTAGCTTTAAACAAACTGCCTTAAAAGTTATTTGTGATAAAGTATTCAAACAGTTTAATATAATACCCTATGAATGGTGCATTGTTTTTTTCAGTTTAAACACAGGGAAAACCTAATTTTCTACCTCTAAACATGACAAGAAAATAACCTTAACGTATCTTAGTAGAAAAAATCTGACAAAAGATTAAAACTGAGGGATTACAACTGATTGTTTTGTCAGAACAGAAAGGATTATAGCCTGTAAAGCCCAATTTTTATTTCAGCTTCAAGTGCACGATGTAGCCTGCGCACAGCCAAGATATTCAAAATATAGCTTTTATCATTCTTATATTCATGGCAGTGATGCACCGATGTATCGGCCGCCGATATTTATCGGCCGATTTTTGAAAAAAAATCCTATCGGTGCATCCCTAATTCTTGGCATTGGTAAAATATTGAATGTCATGGCACTTTTTGTACAGTAATAGTCACGACCATGACTCTACAGACGGTGACTCAGTTTTTGTACTCCACGCCCCACAACAAGAGTAGCTTCACAGTGGTATAATTTCAATGACCGAGTCTTGTTTAAAAGCCAACCGCGGCTTTAATCTCCATACTAACATAACACAGCGTAAAGGACAACAGAACACATCTACAGTTCTCAATGGCTATGTTTACATGCACAACATTTTGTCAATCTGACTGAATTTATTCTGATTGAAGGTTACAACAATAACTTTTAACATGCACCCTAAACATTGCAACCTGATTAAAATGTTAGTTTACACGTACAATCTATATAATAAGAACTGAACGTCTGCGCAAGCGCACAGTCAGGGTTGCCAGATTCACGTATCAAAACCATCCCAATGACTATTCACAAGCCAAATACCAATAACTAATAAACAAAATCCTTTCATCTTTAACTCGAAGAAAGAAAACAACTAGTGAAAACAGTTTAAACAGAAGCCCAAATCTAAACCCTAAGGACTTGGCAATGCCACTCTGTGGACAGCATCTCTCGTCGAGTTCACACTTTATCTCTGGAAAAAAGTCAAAGCAGAGTTAGAGAAAGTTGTTTTTAAGATGTTTCCGATATAGGTAATGAAAACACACTTTTCAAAAGGCAAAACACTATTTTATTACTTGATTATGTAGCCTAATGTTATGAAAGTACACATGAATGCTGCAGAATGTACAGCGTGTGACCCCTTTACCTTAATAATGCGTGTTGCCATTGCCTTATTATGATACGTAAATAAGAGGTAAATATAAGACGTGAACTTAAGTACAATTCCTCTGGTCTTGTGCACAAGGTATTTTTGTATCCAAATGAGAAAATAGTACAATTCAAACGTTTACATGCGTACTTTTCTCCTGATGATCGGATCACAGATCGGACTACACCACCCCTTTCAATACAATGAAAATTTGCATCCGATCGACCTCAATCATATTGAATAAGGTGTTTCCATGAAGGCTTTTCAAGACGATTATAAGACAAAAGGATTATTTGGTTGCATGTAAATGTAGCTAGCCACATCACCTCTGAAAAACAGCACCAGATCTATTATTATCTTTCATGCTTGCAACTTTTGTGCAAATATTTCAGAGGTTTTGCTAATTGTCTACACACATCAACAGATGGATGCATTAAGCACTGTATGCTCTCGATTGTTAGAATTTAGCAAAAAAAAGCTGATCTTCTGTGTGAATATAATGTATTGACCTCCAAACATACACAACTTTATATACCCATGCATCCCAAGTCGTATTACTTTCCTCAAGTAATGAACACATGGGGACTTTTGAGCTTTAAATACATGAGTGAATAAATGACCAAAACACCAGAGAGGTATGTGTACAATGTCAGATACTGTAATAGGTCTGGTCCTGCTTCTCCATTACTGAAATAAGCAAAGTTAAACATCACAGACACATGAACAGCTCAGTCATTCATTCATTCAACACAACACCCTCACTGCAGGTGGTCACCATAGTACACAAACAATCCAAAGAGCTGGCTACACAGCTGTTGACGTACAATGTGCCACTACCTCTACAACAAGAGTTTATTTATAGACTGCAGATCCAGTGTTTCGTTGAGAAGCTAAACATGATTATAAAAGTGAGTTAGAAGTATGGATCTCTAAGGCCCTTTACACAGAGATTACGAAAAATGTGCCCAGAATTTTTCAGGGATCATTTACTTTTTGGTTCATTCACACTACCAATTATTTTCGGAAATCTGTTTGTGCATTCCGTAAAGACACATGATGTATTTAAGTCCTGCACTTGGCAGGTTTCTTTCCACAGCGTTTGATGTTTGCCAATAATCCGTGATATCTCTCTCACAATACCACGCCCGTGTTTTTTTGTTTATGTTAAGATCATAAGGAGTGCGTGATGCGCTGTTCTGTCATGCTGGTAAATGATCTCTGCTTCAGCGTGGATAGAGACGACCTGCCTGATCTCTGCTTCAGTCCAGTTTGCCTACATTGCTTGTCCTGAATGTTGATCTGCTTTTAAATCCCTGTGTCAAAGAGCTCAACCATAACTTTTGGTTGTGATGACATGCATGTCCTTACTACGTCACGCCCCATACGGCATTGTTTCTGCCCTTTTGTTCACACAGAATGCTTTCCGTAAATGTTTCGACAAAGGTACTAGATCCTCTTTATGGGAACGATCCCAGAATATTTACGGGACATGTTTGTGTTCACACAGAAGCCTCTCTGCCAATTTTACAGAAATTTTCTAGGACCAAAGTGCTGTGTGAATGGTGTTTAAGCTACCTTTAGTTTGGTACCACAACAACCACAAAACAATTACATTTATTTGCTTTGACACAGGAGTAGGTTTGTAAAACAGGCAGGACTAAAAAAAAGAAATGGATCTGTGCATTGACCGATGACAACAAACAAGGTTGATACAAAAGAGAGAACAACAAATTACTGCTAATTTATTCATGCGTCTTTATGGCTAACCTATATAATTTCTTAGAACAATGAAAATGTTTACTTCATGATGTGAATGTGAAATATTTCAAGGCTAAACATTTATCTCAATTAACTTTATGTTTTCAAATCAGAAATGGTATAAATTTCACTGCCAACATTTGCCAAGAGACAGGATTTCTATAATGCCACAATGTTAATAACAAAAGATCCTGCAAAACATGAATTCATCTTGACAGAAGGTAAACGATATAAAGGCAGGAGAAGATGTATGTGACTACAAAATACATCACCAATGAAAAATTAAAGAGCTTCAGCTTCAGCTTCATTCTAACACTTACAACCATCCCCTGATGAATTGAAATGAACCCCATCCACAAGTCCATTTTTGGCATTAGTATGATTTAATCTTTGAGAAGCATGAGTCATTAAATCAGTCATGGCCAGACTATGAAACACAGAGACAGATACACACAGAGCGAGTCTCTTTTTCCAGAGGATACCCAGTGAATTTCCTCCACCGTCTCAGATTGTCATTGGTCGTCCCTGCCCAGCCCCACCCTGCTGTCAGATGAAGTGCCAGGGGTCGGCCATTCGCTGACCATCTATCAAGCTGCCTAAATAGAGGCCTGTAATTTAATTAGCTGGAAACCAATTGCATTTCTTGGCTAAAAATACAGCCTGCCCAGTGGATGATGTAATGCTGTAACAAAAGGAGAGCAAGCTAAGTAATAGGATGCATTAAACAGTGGTGAAGCCATCCAGTACTGCAGAGAGAGAGAGAGAGAGAGAGAGAGAGGAGAGAGAGAGAGAGAGAGAGAGAGAGAGAGAGAGAGAGAGAGAGAGAGAGAGAGAGAGAGAGAGAGAGAGAGAGAGAGAGAGAGAGAATTATAACTCATTAAAACCCATATGTGTGGCTGGTCCAGACACTACAAATCCTTGTTTTAATGACCTATTCAAGACCATTGTCAGAAAGGAGTTTTCTTTCAAAAAATGATCGTAAATTACATCTCTCTTTGTGACAACCGTGATGAGAACTTTAGCACATATTACATCACTCATTTAACACAAAAGGTTTATCCCTTCAAAAAAGGTACCTCTGTTTATTATCTTAGCACCTAAGGCTAAATGTCAAATGCTCCCTAATTTATAGGTCAATGGAGATAAAAAAAATCTGATAAATAAACAAACATAAATATTCATAAGTAACTCTTTCCCCGCCATTCACGGATTATTTAGCTAATTAAGAGAACTTTCCTGCCAATGACAAGCTTTTACTGCAATCCATATTTCAACAATTATCCACTAGGCTGCGCTCATACATAAAAAACACTGGATATGTTTTGATCATCGCTCTGAATCTGATCGCTAAAAAAAGTCATTTACAAAAATGCAATTATTTATGCAAAATTTGGAATTTTGGAAGAAACCTACTCATATCTGAGAGGTGATGAAAAGAGAACAAATGACTGCTAAACAAATGCATAAAATGTTCTTTCATTATATATATATTGTATGTTTATATATTTAAAGAAGATTTTTTTTCTGGAAGGCATTAAACTTTTGTAAAAATCATAATGCTAGCGCTGGCTAGCAACTCTTTTTTTAAACTCTGCCATGGAAAGAGTTACTATTCCACAACATTAAATATAGCAAAAAAAGACTGATCTTACCCAACAAATTATTACACAAAATACACACAATTTTTTATATACACTAGTGTATCAAACGTCTCATTTAAAAATGTAAATAAATGGTTGTATATTGCTTCCAGTCTTACACACATTTCTGTCAAAGAGTAACAGTAAACATGAATGCTACGGCCTGCTCATTATTAAATCCATTCTATCAGCACCATTTGTTGACCATCTTTTCTGTGTTGTTTACATTAGAAAACAGACATGTGTTTTAAGTCGGCCAGGGGGGAAGCGGACTTGTGACCACTATGTGAACTTCAGGAGCACAAAGCTCATATCAAATATTGATCTGACTTAAAACAAAAAAAAGTGTCTGAGCAGGTGAGTACTGCACCCTCAGCTCTATTCAATAGACTATGAAAAACAGAAACCCAAACAAAAAATACAAGTATAAATAAATACTTTTATGAATATACTTTTTTAGTAAACAATTTATAGAATTGCTCATTAGATGTGTAGGGGTGTAAATCGGACAGTTAATTGCGTACGATACAGTATCGATAATCTCCGCCAGAAATGTGATTTTTGTCGTTACATCGAATTTTTTTCGATCCAATTATGATTTGATTCATTAATTTATTGATACTTTAATATTGCTTGCCTAGTTAAGCAGTAACTTTTTAATAACTTATGAATAGAACCAAAATATATAACATGAACAATTAATTAAACTTTTTGAAAATGGCACAATCTCTGTCCCAATCGGGACATTTACAACAACAAACTAAGAAAAAAAATAAAGAGATGTCACATAAAATCAAGCTTATGATGGCAACAGTCAAAGTCTTAAGTGTTTCAGCTGGTGCTGACAAAGGTTTTCTGCCAATCTGTTTGTCTTATCCATTTTCAAATACAAAATATTTTCAAACCCACAACATTTTCTGCCTCTTTCTCACTGCTACATTTACTTGTTGACACTAGCACATGAAAATAAATGAAAAAAATGCACTTTTGGTGGAAATGCGTATAAAAGTAAAGGTTCATATTGATATTTTATGTGTGTCATTGAATCGTTAGAAATTTAATTGAAGCATCAATCCATATCGATGTATTGTTACACCCCAAATAATAATGCATATTATAACCAAAACTTTTAATAGATATGGTTGTTTTCACTCACTGTAAGGTAGCTGAAATTACTTAAGCAAATGTGAAAACAAAATATTTATGTGAAGCAGTCCTGGGCAATATTATTTGTAAAAAGCACCCAAATAATATGCATGATGCTTACAACCAAACTGAAAGCACACATGACATTTTTTCTCTGATGGGCCCAGTCTAAGCAAGCAAATCTCAAAACAGTAAATCACAGTCAGATTTGATCAATGCAACAGGAAAGCTCTGTGCTGGGTAGGGCTGCCTCAAGTGTAAATGCTTCCTGCATCAAAGATTAGAGCGCTTTAAAGACAAGCAACATTACAAACCTCTCTACATACACTGAACCTATAAAGGCCACGAGACAAAAATTAAATAAATACTTAAAGACTAAATCAATGTTTAAATCAAATATGCTATTTAAACTCGTTCCAATAACCCAGAGTCAAGTTAGGATCTTATGACACACCCTTCAGGAAACCTCACCAGCAAAATCATATCAAACATAGTAAATATTCAAAATACCGCACAGACCAATTTGGGCAGACAGAGAACCTCGACAAAACTCCTGATACAAGGAAGGAAAAGGGAAAACATGACACAGGAAGTGATGCATCCTCTGATAAATGATGTGCATTTCCTTACAGTCTGTACTGCAGCTATACTATGATTCGAGTAGGCTAGCCTAACCCATGATTTTCTTTAAGATTACCAAATTTAACACCCGTGTGGTTTGGAAAAATATGTTTCAAACTTTGCTGTACCATACTCTTGCATGGAATGGGGTTTTGCAACAGAGACAGAGAATGAACATGATACACAATCATTTTAAAATTAGTAACAGCTGTAATTTAGTAATGCTGTAAACCTTAAATACAGTACACTGTAAAATATTTCTGTAGAAATTACAGTATTACTGGCAGCTGGTTGCCAGTAACTTACTGTAGATTTTACATTTTTGTTATTTACTGGCAATAGTTTGGCCATTTAAATAAACATGAAACATTTTCAGTCTTTATCTTTTACAGTAAGTTACTGGCAACCAGCTGCATAATTACAGCTAATTTTTACAGTGTACCCGCTATTGAATATTATTCTTTGGTTAAAGGGATAGTTCACCCAAAAAAAAATTTGCGCCACCCAATCCACGTTATTCGCATCATCCCATGCGAGGACGCGTCTGATCGAGTCTTTGCATTGACTTTGTATGTAATCTACCAGCGCAATTTGTTGAACTTGCGTTTGATGCCCCATAAGAGTCATAATCAGTTGTCATAATTAGTTTAGTGAATATAGCTTGTCTCATAAGTTATTTAAGTATAATATTGCATACGATGAGAGTTTACTGATATACTCGAGACGTCCAGCATTTCAGCATACACAGAGCTGATGCAGTCAGTGATACACAACTACATGATTCGTTTCACATGACCATTTCAGGTAATGTAGAGGACGGTTTTCTATGACAGTTTTATGATGTAACTTTTATAAAAACCGTCTGGGATTCGGATGACGAAGGTAAATGGACGACAACAACAGACCATGCAGCATAGACCGGCGTATGTTTAAAGCACACTCACACACAAGTACTCACTCCAAATAGCACTGGAATTTACAAGAGACGATATTTCAAAGAAAAGCACTTGACACATAAACTCACTTCTGTCTGCTTTATTGCATCTAAGGGTATTAGAGTAGAAAAATATATACAAATAAAGCTTTTATGACGAAGCTAAAATGCATTAAAACACTGAAAGAATTTGAGAGCAGCAGCAAAAATACCGGGATGACAGCAGCGTCAAGCGAACAAGCCAAATGTTTGAAGTCATTTCCTGTTTGCCAGAAGACTTTTTCCCCCAAGCATCCCACGTCACACAACCGGGCTCGACATGCGCATACAACCCCACCTAAACCTCTTTTCTCCATAGCAGAGAGTTGATATCATCAGCTAAACCATTTTCTTTTCAATCTTCTAAAATGATATTCGAAGCTAACCAAACATATGGAAAAAATGACAGTTCGGTCAAGAAGCTCAAATAAATGTGCCGTATTTTTCTCGCTCTGATGTCATTTTGTCCTGTCGTTCATTTTTGGGTTTCCTTTTGCATTCTAATAATACACTTTCCTCCTCAGCCCAAAATCAGCGAAGGAGTGCATGTCCTAGTAAAGATGTGTACGCCTTACAAGAGCAAAGAGTTTCTTTTGGCCACCACACACGTAATGACGACACACTGCAGATACTTATGCTTTTATAGACTCGCAGTAAGTGCCACAAAGTCTGTACAAAATGTGCCCACTTCAGCTTACTCATAAGAAATATTATGATTTAAACAGCACTGGACTCTTCCTTAGAAGATGAAGGTGACTTGTGCTAGTCTTCAAAAATGGATCAGTATTTCCCCATGATATAGCTGGCATTGGCTAACTAAGCTACGATGACACTTATGTCTTATCTATACGTTTAGTGCATTCCAAGCAAAACAAATTAAACTTGAAAGTGATGTAGATATTGTTTACTGTACGAGTAGCCAAAGCTAAAGGTGTTAGGGTCAATATAAAAGCTATCATGGCCCCATAGTCATTAATTATTAAATCAAATCTGTTGATGTTGTTTCAGGAAATGGCCATAGTAATCAATAACCGAGTGCTTTCCTGGCATTTCTATTTATTCCATTAGAGTAAATATATCAAGCCTTTAGATGTATAAAACAGAAAAGTGAGCGTGGGAGAATACATCCAGGCTGAATACACATAAAACATCCATTCAGACTGTATGGATCTTTGTCTCAAAGCGGGACAGACAGGTTGAGCTCACAATAATCTCACAAGGGCAAAACCAAAGGCACAAAAGACGAGACATTTGACCCCATTTCACCAATCACAGAGTTCATGAAAACATGTGAGAAGAGTCACTTGAAACCAATTTAGAGTTGCTGTCCTCAAATACGCAAGAGTGATATCTCATAGGTGAGTTTAAAATAAGATTAGCGGCGAAAACATATTGAGAAACACAAACATCTAACTCTGTCCTGCAAGGCAAGCTGTTTGTTTCTCAAAACATTCTCACGCTATGAAGGTTAAAACTCCTTTGGGAAAAAAGGGGCCAGTTTTCCTTTAGGAAATCCACAATTACACCTACTCAAACAAAGCAGGTCTACCCTTTTAATGCTATATCAGTGCTTTCTCTATTGTGTACGGTACATGCCTTTATGTTTTCATTATTACAATTATTACAACAGAGTATAACAATAAGGATTTTTGTTTGGCTTGTTGAAAGTTAGTTTTACTTTCCCTACCAATAAGTTCACTGGCCATGACACAAAAACAAGTTTTAACCAAATATGTGTATCTAAGAATAAATATCTTTTCTTTTTCTATGCCCATATTTCAATAATGTCAATAAATTGTTAAGAAAACACAATCAGATCCAGAATCACAAATTCATTTTGCAATTTCAATAAATGCAAAATTTACATTACTTTCCTAAAATATATTTACATATTTTTTTAAACCTACAAGGCATGAAAACATGAACAAGATCAACATATGTAAGATCATTGAAATAAGCACTAGGATTAAAGTTGCATCAACTCAGTGGCCAAAAACTCTCACAATGCCCATCCACAACATTTTAATGCCAATGTTTTATTTTGCTACAGGTAGCTATCATAAAAAACACCAGCACTCTGACAAAATGTTTTTTAAAAAAAAGACTATGCATCACCTATCTTTGTCACTCTTTAAGTTTTCCTTACAAAACCACAAACTCTTATAATCAAAGACCAAAAACTGACCATCAGACACTTTAAATAGCTCTTAAACATATCTTTTCAATGAGAGAATACACAGTATTGTTCGTAAAAATATTGCATTTTAAAATTAAGTACATTAGTCATGACATTAGTCCTACAAACTGAGGAGTTACCAGCTAACATGTAGCTCAAATACCACTTCTACACATTAGACAAGGTTAATGCATGAACATTTATGGGTAAGTTACATGCCCTGTGTCATTCAAGTGGTATTGAAAATTAAAATGAGTATGTCCTAAATCATGGTATGTTGATATGAGTATCCGTAAATTACACTGATGATGTACTATTTCAGTGACAATTGGAAGTGCATATCCATCAACATCCTAACGGCTGATATTACCCACAATTCATTGTGCGATGGAGGGTTTTTGTGACTCAGCGATGATTCACTTCACTTAAATTATATAGCAAATATTACATAAGAAATAATGAATGAAGAAAAGCCGAAACCCAATAGCCCTTTTCACACAGACATTACGGAAAATACACGGAAAACGCGTCCGAGATTTGTCCAGGATCGTTTGATTTTTGGTTAATTCACACTGCCAATGATTTTCTTGTGATGTTAATCTGTGTTTAAATCCCGGTCTCAAAGAGCTGAACCATAAGTTCTTGTTGCGATGGCACGCCTATTACGGCATTGTTTCTGCCTCTTGTTCACACAAAGAATGCTTTCCGTGCATTTTGCCGGCAAATGTTACTAGGTCCTCTTTAAAGAGCGATCCCAGGACATTTACGGAAGACATTTGTGTTCACACAAAAGCCTCTGCCAATTTTACGAAAATTTTCTGGGACCAAAGTGCTGTGTGAATGGGGTTAAGGAGTTGTTTTGCTTTAATGTGTTGGATTGTTAATGATAACAATGTGTGTTTAGGGCTAGGCAACAACAGTTACTTCAGTCATACTTTATTGTCCCAATGCCTGCATACTATTTTGCTATACTTTCCCTTAATAAAAACAACACATACTTTTAGAGCATAGGACAAAAATGTGAATTGGGACACCAGTTCCTAATGACCAAAACAAGATTACAAGCTTTTCTTCCACGCTGACCCTCAAAGAAACCTGTTTTTTACATCTGTAATCAAAGTTGAAGGAAGAGCCACAGGAGGTCTTGGTGTGAAAATAGGCAAAGATAAAAACAGATGCCTGATTTAAACTACACAGTTTTCAGACATTATTGAGATCTTGCATGTCTCATTATTACACAAAGCAAAACCTTTGTCAGTTCTGTTGAAACACAGAAGAGCTGGAATATGTAGATGATAATGCTAATGTCTCTACAAGGGAGGGTCTGTAGACATGTGTTCTCTATCTGTTCTTCCATATGACCCTCTTTTAAAGGAGTGGGATCATCTGTGGGATCCAGACCATTGAAAACAAAGCCTGATTTGTTCTATAGCTCTAAACAACAAGAATGAACCCTCAGGAAAATAGCAGGAAAACGGATCTTAAAACAACTGCAAACTATTCAAATAATGAAATGGCACAAACACACATTTACTACTTATGCAGAAAAATGCACAGATAGGACCAATGAACGTAAGCTTAACTAAATGACAGAACTATACATGAACTAGTGTCATTTCGTTTAGTTTCCAGTGAATAATCATTTGTAAGAAGACCATGAACCAAATGAGTCTTCAAATAAGACATTAGCACAACGCTTCCACACCTTGAATTTCCATGACTTTTTCCAAGTCATTCGTGATTTCTGGGAAAGGATTTACTTGACATATTCATTATTTCTGCATAATAATACAGTAACAGTGATTAAGCAGCGACTTATGAAAGAACTATTTATAAATAAGCATGACTACAAAAACGTATATTCACTAAAGAAGTTGTCATGAGTTTTCCATGGGTGGGAATCACCATTTTAAAATTCCAGGATGATCACTGAAACCCTAAATATATGACCGGCTTCATTCGGCTCTATCTGAACTATGGACAAACAGCACAAACATGCGGAAATCGAGCACATAGGCCTACCAAGTTTCTCCACAAGTTTGAGCATCACACCACCGATGTGAATCTCGCCGGTGACTCTCAATGAGACGTCTCTGTTCAGGTCAGTAACGTGCATCTTCAGTTCCCAGGTGCCATCTGCATAGCAGCCATCTGGCATTCGTATACCATCCAACGCCATCCTATACAAACAGTGACACAAGAGAAAAATTATTATGAAGCATCCATCCATCAAACAGTCAATGATCCTCAGAGTGATATTGTGTCTTAAAGGGATAGTTCACCCAAAAATGAAAATTCTGTCATCATTTACTCACTCTCATGTTGTTACAAACCTGTATAAATGTATTTATTCTGATGAACACGAAGACAGATATTTTGAGGAATGTTTGTAACCAAACCGATCGTGAGGCCCATTCACTTCCATAGTAGGAAAAAATAATATTATGGAAGTAAATGGGGCTCATGAATGATTTGTTAAAAACATTTCTTAAAATATCTTCCCTTGTGTTCATCAAAACAAAGAAATGTATAGACGGTTTCAGCAGTAACAACATAAACAAGCGGCTGTCGTGGTCCGCAGCACGTAACTTCCGGTAAACTCTGCTAAGAATAAATAACTACAAAGTTCTTTAAACTTAGTTTATTTATATAACAAGCAAAAAGCAACACATAGATTACCTGGGTGATTCTCACGAAACCATTGAAACACCACGGCACTAATGATTTTAGCTATAAAAGGTGTAATATAGTAATATTAAAAAGCCTCAGAATTAACACAATACTGTGTTCTACCTTGCACAATGTGTGATTTCAACATAAGAATTTATAATTTGTCAATTTTATCTCATTTTCTGCTGAAATTCTCATTACCGCAATGCGTCCGGCTGTGTTTGAACATGCGTTATGCTGTAATTTAAACATATTAAAACAAAAATATTTAGAAAAAAAATAAATGGATGTTTTGCTAGACTACTTTAGATGACAGAAAAATAATTTACTGAATATTCATGTATAATAATAATGAAGAAAAATTAGGAAATTGATATGTCCATGCCTGGTGTTCTCATCCTCCGCAACACTTTTTGAGAACAGTTTAAGCACACATACAGAATTTTAATAAAGTTTGATTTTGAGTGACCAAGCAGATGGACCAGTTACTTCAAGATGGCTACCAGGTAAGATCATCTCTTTATATCTTTCCAGTTAAATTTGAAATATTCTCTTGTCAGAATGCTTACACGACATTTTGATTATCATTACCGAAACAGGTAGTTTTCTACATTTCGAAAAGTGTTTGATTTACAATTTTTTATGAAAATGTTCTTTATTAAAGTCTAATTATATGCACTGAATAAAAAATGAGCAAAGCCTACGTGGCTTCTCTATTTTTAGCAAAACATACTGGGGTACCTCATCCTCCGCAACACCATTCTCATATACCGCAACCATTTAATAGCAGTTGCGGTAAAGAGAACTTCTGTTTCGGAAATGAGAATTTAAGCATATTGTTTATTACATTTAAATATCTCTTATGAATTTAAGATAAATTTAAAATGTTATAACTGTTGATATTTTGCTTTATGATGCTTCATTGTAGACAGTCAGCAAGTGAGAAAAAAGCTTTAGCAAAGGCCAGGGAGACTAAAGGCGGCACCTCCTTTCTGCCCAGTGCGGGAGTCACAGACACCAGAGAGGATGGCCTAAAAGCGCCCGGCGCTGTGACAGAAAGCGGGTTGCTGCGCAATTCATTAGGACTGTGCGTTAACCCTTTCCGCCTCTGCTGTCTTCGCAGCATGTGGCTCGTGTTCGAGAGTGGGGGGGGGGGTGTTGTAGACGCTTATGTGAGGACGGGCCCTGGGGCGAGCAACACAAAACCAACTGAGGAGAAAAATGCTGTTTTTGAGCGGCTTCGTTCCGGACGGCAGTCCCCCAGGACCCAGTTTCTTGCATCATATACTGGAGGATTTGTGCCAGGGACTCTTGTGATGCACCACCGGTTCTGGTCCATGAGACACAGGGTGGTGAGGTAGGAAGTGGCTCATAGACTTAGAGCTCTTCACCGCTTCCGAGAAATGCTCCGTGATTGTGCCCACCGTGTCACCAAACAGGCTGGATGGAGGTACAGGCGTGACTGTGCATGACCACCATGAGTGGTCTTCGTGGCCCTTAGTGTGAAAGTAGCCATTCTCAGATCCCTGAAGGTATTTAGATCCATGCTGCCCTCATCTAGAGCCTTAAGCACCTGCGCCTAAAAGATCTGTAGGACCGCCATAGTGTGCAATGCAGACAGAGCCTCTCTCGGCGCGGGTATGCTTTTTCGGACAGGTGTGCTGTCATGAGGCTTCACTACCCTCAAAGCTGTGCCACACCATCCAAGGGAGTGGACAAGGGGCAGAGGTGAGCAGCCACAGCGTCCTTGATGGGGGGAATACACAGGTAGCCTACCTAAGAAAAAAATGGGGGGAGGGGTAGCCCACGCTTTGGTGACTTTCCTCCGAGCATCAGCAGGGCGGCCGGAGTGAAGAAAACAAAAGTCAAGCTTGCTTCTCTGGGGTTCTTGTGGGGTGCTCCACTCAATCTCCAAGTCCTGCACGGCTTTGAAGAGAATGCGCACCAGCTCCTTGTAGAAGGATGGCTGTATGTCTGATGCACCACGTGGAGCCTGGTCCCAGTCTCCATCCAACACTGTCAGAGACATCTCATCTTCCTCCGCCGGAAACCCAAAGGAAACAGACCTGGCGGCTCCCGGTTCAGGACACAGGCTCTCGGAGACAAACTGAACCGGTTGAGCGAGGGGAGGACGACCACCAGCGGCTCTTTGCCGGCAGTGGGACACTGCAGTAAGAAACCTCCAAGGGCAATGTTGAGCCGGGTCCTGAGCACCTTCATCGGGAGATCCTCACAATAAGGGACAACCTGAGCCAACAATTGCCGCCTTTGGGTGGAGAAGCCCCAAGCAGAGCACACAGAGCTCGTGTGAATTGGGTGGGTCGATCAGACCTCCGCACCACAAGCAGATTTGCGACATCCCGGAACACAGAGAGGGCTGCTTACATTTCAACCTGAATTCAATTTTGCTGCCTATGAAGTCTGTCCTAAAGCATTTCTCGGAGCTGCCATTATGCAGCCAAAGTCATTGTCTCATAAAGCAGCGAGGGAACAAGTCAGCTGTCTAAACTTTCGGATACAGCCTCTCTCTCTCTCTCTCTCTCTCTCTCTCTCTCTCTCTCTCATCGAAACAGATACAGAATGGTAAAAGGTCAGAAGACCAAATCATATCCAGCAAGGAAATATTTTTCATCTTATTTACACAAATGTTTTGTGATATCCAGCTGACATTAGCTGCCCATTTCTCAATCCGATGGCTGCAGCCTTCAGAGCTCGCATTTGTAGGCAGCATATGTCATCAAGACCATCTTATTTAAGTATGTTAAATGCATAAATGGGGACTTAAATATGACACAAAGGAATATTAATATAAGCCTTCCTGTTCTCATGTTTTTTCTTTAATATTTTTTCCATAGACTACACAATAAAACAGTTTTGAACTTGAACGCATGATGCTGTAAATATTATCAGACTTTCTACTTTAAAATTTGTTTTTAACTAAATCTCAGGCTAGTATACGTATTCTCATTACCGAAATATTTAACCTCATTTCCGAAACCTATGTATCATTACCGCAACAGATGCTTATTAAATGTTAATTTCATTAATAGAAGCATAATACTTTGATTTTAAATGCATGTGCAGAATCTCCAAATTATGTTCTTTCAGGTTTGTCATGTCATTTTGAAAATGTGTCAGGTTTCTTCGAAATATAAAAAAAAAATAGTTGTAAATTGTGGAAGGTGTTGCGGTATATGAGCTAAATAAAACAAAATAAAAAAAACGTTAAATTTAAAATAAATATTATTTCAGAATTTCAATTTACTGTGCATGACTATTAATAATCAATTTTTAAAAATGTGAAAATATATTAGCTTTTCTAACAGTGTTGATGTTTTCTGACTGTTGCGGTAATGAGATTTTTTAGGACTTATTTTTGAAATTATGTTACAAAAAGTGTTAAATGATAAGTAAAAGTTTTTAAATTAATGTTCCCATATACTTCAGACTTTGTTTCTAATGTCTGGTGGAAAAAAAGTAAATTTAAGCAATTTTTACATTTTCATGCTTGACATTTTTACAACCAAGTTTTCGTGAGAATCACCCACCTAGGAAACCAAAACATTTGTTATTTTCGACGGGGCATTTGTTCAAGAGATCAGTTTAGCAACTAGTCAGACCATTAAAAAAAACGAATCTGGAATTAAAGTTCGGATCCAGACGTGTATCGCGTCAGGGTACGTGCGTCCGATGAAACCGTCTATACAGGTTTGTATATGAGTAAGTAAATGATAAAATAATTTTTATTTTTGGGTGAACTATGCCTTTAAAAAACTGCTAAGCTGCCTACACTAGGTAAACAACACTTGAGACAACATAGGGGTGCTTATGCATAGTTTAGTTAGGCAGCTCACTAGTGTTGATACAGTCACTTCATTAATAGTTTGAAAAGTTATGTACACAATTTAAAATATATTCAGTATTGATAAACAATAAATATATGAATGACAAATTAAAAGTCACCTCATTTAACAACTCTGACAACTGATTTAACTGCAGAAAATTCTTGAAGGCTACCAAAATGACACGAATAAAAATACGTAGTTAACTAATTACACAAAACAAGGAAAAGGGATTGTAAAACAGTAAGTTTCAGTCAGATTTGTGACATTAAACCTGTAGCACCCGCAACTAACGGTAAACTCTGAGCTCGAGCTCTGATGACGTCAGCAGCCCGTTCCGAATGCCAACTAAATAAAGACAGTCAGGTCAATGCACACAAGAGACAAAAAACACCAGCAAACTTATATTTCACCCCCAGTTTGAACAAAATATTAAAGTGTATATTTAAATCAAAGAAGTCTGTAAATAAAGGAGTATGCAACGGGGAGGTTTTTATTCAGAGTTGTGGAGTACGCCAGACAAATCATAGCGTTCACTAACCTTCACGAATACAGCGACGCAAATCCACAAAACAGCACTTCAGTGTCCCGAACTTCAACAGTAAGCGAGTTTTCTTTCCTTCAGTCGTGTGTTTAATCCTATCATGAGGAAGGTTCCCGAAAGAAAACCAGTTAAAGTCCAGCGGCGGAGCTCCTGGAGGGATTCGCGTTAATGGAGTCCAGTGGCCGCGCGCTCGCTCGCTCTCTCTCGCTCTCTTCCCTGCAGCCCGCCCTCAGATAACGTCACTCACGCACTCACTGTCCGCGCGCGGCTCCATCAATACATCTCACCTCTTCATACAATACTTGTGTGTTCACGCCACTTCATTAATATAAACTTTTTTTTTTAGAAATGCAATCACAATAACCACATGCTTAACCGGAATAGATACAATATAAAGTATCTATTTATTTCAATTCGTCATTTAAAGCTTTCATTTTTTTCTGTTTTATTACT
Organism: Paramisgurnus dabryanus; assembly: GCF_030506205.2. Classification (NCBI taxonomy): domain Eukaryota; kingdom Metazoa; phylum Chordata; class Actinopteri; order Cypriniformes; family Cobitidae; genus Paramisgurnus; species Paramisgurnus dabryanus. The sequence continues at coordinate 36,281,845 of NC_133353.1, read as the reverse complement.
CCATTCACCATTATTTGCTCATATGGCGTATTTCTGTATGAATACTGACATCATTTTCTTCAGAAACTTGTTGTATTGTTGATCAATGTATGTTTTCATTGATTTGAACAGTGCAAAATGCTTTATCACTTTAAAAAGGAAGCATAAAGTTAAAACAACTTGGAATTTGAAGTCAATTCAACCTAGTATTTAAGTTTTGACTTAAAAAGTTGACATAACTTACAAAAACAAGTTGAAATTGTTTAACGTAATTTGTTAAGTTAAAGTAACAAAAATACTGCATTTCTTTTTTCAGTGTTGGGTAACCTGTTATGTTGAAACATTGATTGACATTTACCAATAATGCAACAAATATTCAGCAGTTTATGTTTTATATACGGTAATATAGACGGTTTCGGCAGCAACAACATAAACAAAGGCTTTTCTGGACTAAACTTCCGGTTGACTTCCACGTAGAATCAATAAAAACAGAGTCATTTTACAGTAGTTTATTTCTGATGACAAGGGAAATAAATGACAAGTAAATTACCTTGTTCGTATATCATAACGCGTATCAACTATTACACCAAGCAAACTTTACTGTGTAAAATGAATGTATACAATGTTAGCCACAGTTCTTTGAATTCTTGCCTGGCTGCCAAACCTCTCCGCACAGTTGTGATCCATGCCTGTTTTCTCCTCTCATCTCAAGCAGAAAACTAAACATTTTATTTTCGAGAAGATATTTGTTTCAGAGATCAGTTTATCCACTAGTCAGACCAAAATAAATGAATACACACCGGAAGTTCACTTCGGTTCAGAGACGTCTGCTGATGCTGAAACCGTCTTCTCTCTTTTAATTTCACATCTTCACAGGTTCACTATATAAAAGGTTTAGGCCTACTTTTTTTAAAAGCAGTTTCATCCTAAAATAAATGAAACTTTTAAGAACTGGAATTAAAATTCAATCTGCAATAATTCATTTTAAATCCAGTTCTCTCAGAATTTCACATATTATTGTTATTATTGAATTGTCTTGCACACATTATTTAGCATGCATGCTTGTTTTAGGTTAGTCCAGCGCAGGAATTTGGTCAGCAGCCGTGCAGTGCATCAGAGGAATTTATAACCCCAGCACTCCTGACCTCCTCCACGGTGTCTGGCAAGGGAGCCATTGCCTTTTTAGGCTGTGTTTTAATTACCATGTAAACAGCAGTAAGACAGGCCGCAGTGAAATGAAGTGTATGGGGAGAGAGGAGGTGTTAGTCACAGTACAGTGTCTGTATGATGTGCACACAGCTCATTTTCGGTAACAGGAAAGCAAAAACTTTTAGATTGTTTGTGATTTTAAATAGCCTACAGGTGCACCTTTACAGATGAAAATGATTGATTCAAACACTCACAAGTGTTCAGTTTAGAATCTACATCAACTCTCGGATGAGCTACAATAATGGTTACTTAAAATATGAAATAAAAAATATTTATTTAGATATTTTAACAGACAATGGCAACATAAATGCAATGCCAAAACATTGAAAGAACAAACACAGGAGCGTTCACCATCACCTGTGCTGTTTTTCAGTTATGCAAAGTAAATGCAGATGCAAATGGTAGCTGTTTGGATAGATGTGGAAAAGGAGCTATAGATTAAAACAAGCATAGGACACTGGTGAGAAAATGAACAAACACGTGAGGGTTGTTGCCATCTAGTGGCCTAAATTTAAGTTACAGGACTGTAAATAGTTTGGTTAAAAAAGAATTACATACATGAAGAATGCATGTAGATTCGTGCATATTAATTATTTAATGATGATGGGATATTATCAGTACTGCAATACATGTATTATTATCAATCAGGTGATAAAAATGTTTTTTATGTTCTGAAAGGTATGATGTGAACATAATGAGAGAGGTGGTAAATGTATCGCAATGTCTGTGCTTTTTGTCCTTGAACTTTTTTGGACATATATTCTCCTAATGGATGTTTTTATTTTTTATTTAATTTTTTTCTCTCTTCCGATATTATTTGGAGAGCAACCCCTGACATAAAGTTAATCGTATATGAACAACATAATTGTATGTAATACCCTAGTGACCTGTCTGTTCTACGTTTGCATGTGTTGCATAAAAAAAAAATAAAGAGTGGAAAAAAGATGCAAATTTTTAAGCAAAAAGAAAGGTCTAATGTAATTTATCCCATACTTGCTTTATTTGAAAATGAACAAAGTAATCAAGTTCAAATAAAAATAATGTTGTTCCGAATTGAATAACGAATAAACTTTTCTGGAATAAAAACTGTGCCCTTTATTCTGCTTTATATCCAAATCAAAATTCAAATAAGGAAATTGTGACATTTATACCACAATAAAGGCTAAATAACCTTTCTTTAACAGTCAAATGTCCTGCTACTGATCACTTTACAAGTTACAACTCCAAATATTACAATACAGTACACGACAGAGGAAAAACAGACATCGTCCATGAGAAGCAAGTCTAGTTTAATGAGACTTTTTAACCATTACGTCTGAGATCTTCCAAAGTACAGAATATATCAAATCAGCAGCATTAACACATATCAATAAATATGACCTAATCTAAAACCTGACGAACAGAAGCAACAAACTACAAGGACAGTTGTAAGTCGTAAGGAAACATAAAAATGATGAACCATATGATCAGGCTGCAATCTAAGAATTCATAGCATTTTGTTTATACTGTACATGCTAGCTACAGTATTAGCATCAAGCTAAAGAAGACGTCCGGGTCACATTTAATCCCAAAATCATAAAAACAAATAAGAAATTGTGTTCTGTAACAATTTATGACCTTTTTGCATTGCAACATCAAGACATTTAATCACATGCTGATGTGACCCTGTCTGTGAAATCCAGACTAAAATCTCAATGGAATCATGAGATCAAAGTTTGATTTTAATGTAAAAAAAATGCATCCTGAAGTTAAAAAAAACCCTATTTTTGCAAGTCAATTCAATCTACGATTTTAAGTTTTGACCTGTGATAAGTTGACAGAACTTATAAAAACAAGTAGAAATTGTTTAACTTAATTTTTAAAGGTAACATAAAAATATATGTTGATTTAACAGAAAATGCTGATTTTTTTACAGTGCATGATCTTCTTGAATATTAAATATATCAAGATCATATTTTCACATAATGTAGAAGGATTTAATGTAGAAAACAGTAAATCACAACAATAAACTGAAAGCTGGGTTTTTGCAGGGAGGGTCATGCGTTCAGATTAATTTTTACGTTTTCGTTCCTTCTTGTATTTCTTATAATCAGCACAAAGGCAGCATAACTTTTTAAAATGTAACTAACATACTGTCTTTGCATTTCAACATTGGTGACTGAAATAAAACAAATCTTAAAATAAAGTTTCTTGAGATTAACTCATATAGTCAGTTGATCAACACATAACACTTAACAGGATTTGATTTGAAAATATCTGCTCAGTCATTCGTTATGTATTCATAGCCGTGTCCACTTCATTAATTCAATAAAAAATGAAGTTCAATAATGTCACAACGAGTGCAGTCAGTGATAAATGCTGAAGTACCTCTCATAAAATACAATTGTTTTAACAATAAGGATTATTTACTGGTATCTTGCCCACATTGCATACGCCACTCCAATAAATAGACATTAATCATATTTTTTTAGAAAAACAAAATTGTTTAAAAAAATATCTTCATGTGCACATGAAAATAAGTGCCAGCATTTATTAGGGCATAGAACTGTAGGAAAACGTCTTTAGCCCCTAGAAGTGCATAAATACACAACCGGTCCAAAATTGTGCAAGTGTTATGCAGCCCACAGCCGTCCAGTCCAGTCTGGTACATAAACTCACTGTGTATCTTTGGATTTGAGCCTTTTTTACTTCTGCCGTATGTATGGAAACACTACTGTGCCAAGAGACACCAAGTGTTCTTAAAAGTGTCCTAGGGACCCAAACCGAAAGAGACGAGTTCCTGCATCTATGTCTCATCAGGAGAGTTTGTGAAAGCTGTTCATCTTACGAAGCGTCAGTATTCTCTGTCTGGGACGAGCTCTCATGTCTGTATATAAAGGTGAGTAAGAACAGAGCGACATCAGGAGAAGACCAATAGGCCGTGTGTGAGGTCACAGCTGACCAATAGCGGCTCTCCACCAATCCTTCCCGTAGTTCATAGTCAATGCGGTGCTCCATCTCCACTGTGACACACACAAGACAGACAAAATCACTGAGGGCTGATCGAAAACATGAATTAAAAATATTTATTATAATGCACACACCTGCTGTATCCAACACAAGAGAAGATGATGTTGATGGAGATATGGATGGAAGTGCATTCATGTTTGGACTCTCTTCGCTCTCACACACCCCAGAATCCACTGCTGACGGCAAAGTGGGCGAGTGAGAGAATCGAGAGAATAAAATCCCTCCAATGCCCTTTCCGAAACTCGCAGCACCTGTGCAAACACAAGGTTAAAGGTTACATATAATATATGTACACACATCATCTTTATATATTGTGCTTTTACAAATATTGATGTAAAACAGATGCTTGACAAACATTTGCAAACCTCAGGTAATGCATAACGATTAATCGCAATTAATCTATAGCAGAATAAAAGTTTTTGTTAATATCATATAAATGCTTAATATATAAACATACTGTATATTTTTTCTTAAAATTATACATGCATGTGTCCATATTTATATATACATAATTATTATACACAGTTCACACACATATATGATGTAGACAAAAACTTTTATTCTGCTATAGATTAATCGTGATTAATCGCGATTAATGCATCCCTACAACAAGCTTTTTGTAACAAAGGGTTTAAATGGTTATCCCATGAAATACCCATTATGCTGGCTTTGCCCAGGTTGGTGATGGACTCTCCATAGTATCCTCCTCTGGCCAATACAGGTGAAGTGCTGGTGCTGGAGACGTTCTCCGTTTCAGACGCGACATCCTTACTTGGGTTTAAATATGTAGGTCTGACCTCATCATATGGAGTGGGGTTGACTGTGTTAAACCTACATAAAAACATCAACACATATCATCATCATCATCTAACAAAAGATGATTCTCTTAGGTCTAAATGTTTTAGTGAGATTGACCCATTAAGACTCACCAGTGTATTTGGACCGGAGAGATATTGCTGTAGTGCTTTAAAACAAGAGGCTCGAGTCGATAAGCCTTTCAGACGGATAAAACATATGAGTACACAGATAAACCAAATCAATCTCCTCTGTTCAATATCACAGAAACCAAAGTACAGACAGTGACGTGATCTCACCACAGGATCTGTAGGATGGAAGATGTTAAAAAGACGCTGGCAGATGGATTTGGGCATGATGTGTTCCTGAAGTCCTGTGTTCCCAGGTCGAATTCCTCTTAAAGCCAGAAACACAGCCAAAGGGGAACCCATGCAGAAGAAATTCTCCACCTGCAATTCAAGAATGATCTTTAGTAAAAGTAAAGCCTCTTTATGTGTGTCGATCTTGTGAACATTACCTTAAACTTTAATGTAGGGGACGGTGAGATGTTTGAGGCTTTCAGTCCATCAAGCTGAGCTTGTACTTCTTGTAACCTGTTATAGACACAGATCAATAAGGGGAATAGATCGGTACACTTTCATGTTAACAAACTCGATGACGTGGTCACCAAAATGCTTCTACTTAAAAACAGACAAAATGTTTTAATGCCAGAAAGAAATGCGAGAAGACCTCTGTCTAGTAATCTGCAGTTCCTCCAGCAGGTGTCGCTCTTCATGATTGTCCCAGGACAGATCTTCCCCCTGCAGCTGCTCGTGATGTTCCCGTAAGCTGAAGCTCACTGGATCCCAGCCTGTCATGATGTCAAAGGTGATGACACAGCCCAGCGAGTGAGAAATGATGGACACTTTTCCACCTCTCGCCTCAAACTCAGGGTTACGTGAACAGAAGAGAGAGTAAAGGCGGTTCAGTTCCTGTGTTAAACCTCTGGTGATCTGAAAGGAAGAATATCAGCCGGTCAAACAGAAACCCTCCTAAACCCCTGCCCTTCCACTGTACACGACATTCAGACACAACTGTCGGAGTTCGCCCCCTAGTGGCAGTCGTAATGAAGTTTCTGTTTAATTGTAAATCCGTGCCAACATGGAAGAGAAGTTCATTCCAGCAGAAGAGACTTCATTTTTTATATTCATCATAGCGAAATAAATAAATGAATGCAAATAAAACAATAAACAGATATGTATATGACAAAGACTGCAATATTTTTTGGAGAGAACATATGGAGACAAGATTAAAATAATAACATATACATATTATATTAATAATGCATTAATAATAATTCCAATTTTTAAACGAATCCAAAGCTAAAAATGGATCTAAAAATTATGCATCGGCAGATGGTCGTCACCCCACGCAGCCCTTTGCAACTCTGCATAGGGAACGAATGACTTCTGGTTTATTGTCTGTCGCTTGTACGGTGGAAAGGTGACTTTAGGGGCTGTTCACATGTTGCGTCTATGACCTGCGGTGCGCTTGCGGCATTCTGAAAAGTTGAGATGTTTTTAACTTGATGCGGTGCGGACACGCCTTGAAAAAATTAGCGCATCAAACAGCGTCACTTCCATTATGAACGTGCTTACCGCGCACCTACATTTGAAATAACGAACTTGAGTACGCAAAAGATGCAATATGTGAACGGCCCCTTAAGCTGTTATTTTTACTGTGGATCAAAACTTGTGTGTTTCTGTAGCTCAATAGGTAGCATTGCATTGCATTAGCAGTGCAAAGGTCACGTGATCCATCCCAGGGCACATACATACTGATAAAACAGAGATTGAATGCACTGTAAATCGCTTTGCATAAAAGCACAAATAATGTAATGTAAATCATGAGTGGTGTAACCAAGCACAGTGTGCCTAATCAAAAGACCGATGGATTTGGAGCTCTGCAGTGAACAATCACACCATATGAAGTAGGGATGCACGGTAATTTGCATGTGATAGTCAACTTGTTAGTGATTCCTTGATTAGTAGTAAATCGCCATCACCTACTTTCAGATGGAGACGCATTTTCTACACAAAGCCGTAGTTCACTGACAAGCTGAGCATAGATTATCGCAGGGCCTATTATAAGTGATCTATGGCTTTGTGCAGTAAATGCGACTCCATCTGAAAGCAGGTGATGGGGATTTACTACTAATCCAGGATGCAATCGCATGCAAATTATCGCACATCCCTAACATGAAGCAAACAATGCTTTTTGTTATTGTTTTTTTGGCTGGACTGTGGTAGTAAATATAAATGAATTAACTCTTTCCCTGCCATTAACAAGTAAACTCGTCAATTAAGAGAAAACGCCTACCTGCCATTGACGAGTTTTTATGGCAATCCGTATTTCCACTATACTCCACTAGGTGTCACTTTTACCCAACTTATACAACCCGGAAGAATCCACTAAGACCAAACAGTAAAGACTCTGTGTATGTTTTGATCGTCGCTCTAAATCTGATCTCTAACAAAAGTCCTTTACAAAAATGCAATTATTTCAACTTTTTCATCAAAATTTTATATTTTTGAGTAAACCTACCCATATTTGAGAACTAATAAAAAAAAATAAGATAGGATGAAACAGCTTTTTTTGTTTTAAAGCAGATGGTCTGTTCTTTCATTTGCTATATTGTATGTTTATATATTTAAAGAAGAACATTTTCTGAAAGGCATTAAACGTTTGTTAAAATCATAAAAAATGCTGGCGCTTCCTGGCAACTTTAAAAAAAATTCTGGTTAAGGAGGAGTTAAGTGACAGATGTACAATAGTTCAAATGTCTCCTCTTGTGCTCCAGAGAAATAAGAAGAATATTTTTTGATAGAAGTAAGGTTTAATGTTACCTCGTCTCTGTAAAGCGGGCTGGTGTAGTACATGATGTCCATGGCACTGCTGTTGAGGAGATCTCTCAGACCTCTCACTTTATCTGGCGTGATAGACTCCACTGTATCTACACACAAGACCACATAATACAACAAAATATACAATATTAACTAGAATCAGTATCAATTCTGCTTTCTATTATCATTTCTATTACATTCTTCATGCATTTCATTGTTTGTTTTGTTTGCACAGCTGATAGATAACAAACTCATATTTGTTCTCATCATGAACTTGATGCTACTGTGTGTGTGTTACTGTGAAGCGAGTGTGTGTTTGTATAAGACCAGCTGTGGTACGGCGACTGTCTTACCTCCGTCTAAAGTCAGTTTAGATCGCCACTCCACCGGCAAAAACTCCACATGCTCCTGTGTTTGCTCTGCATAATGTTTCTCCTCCATCTTCCTCACAGTCTCACGCAACCTGATCACACAACACACAAATATGCTGCAGAAAATCTTTTCATCCTTACACAAATATAAGACCTTTACCAACTCATTTCATTGTAAAGTTGTTCAGCTTTAATCTCTTAAATTTTGATGTGTAAAGTTTATTTGAAAGATCACAGATGAATCAATAACAACAGCACTCACATGCCCGTGTTCTTAATAATTCGATCTTTGTCCATCTTCTGACCAATGCCATGAACCACAAACACGATGTGTGTGGTCTGAGGAGGTTTATCATCCAGCGATGCCTCTTCTACGAATCCACGATGCAGACGGGTCCCACTGCTGGAGGCTAAAGCCAATCACAGCGCATCATCACATTACTTATCATTAAAATGATGCTTCATTATCACAGAGAACATAAACTCTATAAACTCAATTCAGTGATATGAAGTTACATTTCTTTTTGTTGAAAATTTGCTCTGTGTAACAAAATTTTGTATTACACATTATCTATCAGAAAAGTCATGGAGTTGGTTTTAAGAATGCTTCATACAAAGCTTACCTTTAGAGAAACCCAACTTCTGTGTGACGGTGCGAGCAATCTTGGATGTAGTGGCATCACTATACAGATACACCTCATCAATGCTGTACCAGTCAACATGAGTGTGGCTCAGCTGCAGGCTGTGAATGGCTGCACGGTGGCAGAGAGAGTTTGACAGGAAGAGGAAGAGCAGAAAAAAGAGGAAAACAAGACTTTTATATTCAGAGCACAAATACTTTTATACCACAGCAATGGTTTCAATTCACACAGAGGAAGCAGTATCAAAGAACTACAGGATCTAAAGTATTGCAAAAATACAGGAAGTACAGTATGCCAGATCTACAGGAAGTACAGTTTCAAAGAACTACAGAAAGTACAGTTTCAAAAAACTACAAGAAGAACAGTATGGCAGATCTACAGGAAGTAAAGTTTCAAAGAACTACAGGAAGTACAGCATGCCAGATCTACACAAAAAGTACAATATGCCAGATCTACACAAGAAGTACAGTTTAAAAGAACTACAAGAAGTACAGTTTCAAAGAACTACGGGAAGTACAGTTTTAAAGATCTACAGGAAGTACAGCATGCCAGATCTACAAGAAGTACAGCATGCCAGATCTACACAGGAAGTACAGTTTTAAAGAACTACAGGAAGTACAGCATGCCAGATCTACAGGAAGTACAGTTTCAAAGAACTACAGGAAATAGTTTCAAAGAACTACAGGAAGTAGAGCATGCCAGATCTACAAGAAGAACAGCATGGCATATCTATACAGGAAGTACAGTTTCAAAGAACTACAGAAAGTACAATATGGCATATCTACAGGAAGTACAACATGACATATCTACAGGAAGTGCAGCCTGCCAGATCTACAAAAAGAACAGCATGGCATATCTATACAGGAAGTACAGTTTCAAAGAACTACAGGAAGTACAATATGGCATATCTACAGGAAGTGCAGCCTGCCATATCTACAGGAAGAACAGCATGGCATATCAATACAAGAAGGACAGTTTCAAAGAACTACAGAAAGTACCGTTTTAAAGAACTACAGGAAGTACAGTTTCAAAGAACTACAGAAAGTACAACATGGCAGATCTACAGGAAGTACAGTTTCAAAGAACTACAGGAAGTACAGTTTCAAAGAACTACAGGAAGTAGAGAATGCCAGATCTACAAGAAGAACAGAAGGGCATATCTATACAGGAAGTACAGTTTCAAAGAACTACAGGAAGTACAGTTTCAAAAAACTACAGGAAGTACAGTATGGCAGATCTACAGGAAGTACATCATGGCAGATCTACAAGAAGAACAGCATGGCAGATCTATACAGGAAGTACAGTTTCAAAGAACTACAGGAAGTACAGTTTCAAAAAACTACAGGAAGTACAGTATGGCAGATCTACAGGAAGTACATCATGGCAGATCTACAAGAAGAACAGCATGGCAGATCTATACAGGAAGTACAGTTTCAAAGAACTACAGGAAGTACAGTTTCAAAAAACTACAGGAAGTACAGTATGGCAGATCTACAGGAAGTACATCATGGCAGATCTACAAGAAGAACAGCATGGCAGATCTATACAGGAAGTACAGTTTCAAAGAACTACAGGAAGTACAGTTTCAAAAAACTACAGGAAGTACAGTATGGCAGATCTACAGGAAGTACATCATGGCAGATCTACAAGAAGAACAGCATGGCAGATCTATACAGGAAGTACAGTTTCAAAGAACTACAGGAAGTACAGTTTCAAAAAACTACAGGAAGTACAGTATGGCAGATCTACAGGAAGTACATCATGGCAGATCTACAAGAAGAACAGCATGGCAGATCTATACAGGAAGTACAGTTTCAAAGAACTACAGGAAGTACAGTTTCAAAAAACTACAGGAAGTACAGTATGGCAGATCTACAGGAAGTACATCATGGCAGATCTACAAGAAGAACAGCATGGCAGATCTATACAGGAAGTACAGTTTCAAAGAACTACAGGAAGTACAGTTTCAAAGAACTATAGGGAGTATAGCATGGCAGATCTACAGAAAGTACATTGTCTTTTCAGTGTTCAACATTTGCCCCATGTATCTTGTTCAGGCTTCAAAAGAACATTTGCTGTTTTCATTTACTTACCTTCATGCTCTATGCAAATCAGTATTGTTTTACTACTACAGTAAAAAACAAAAGATCTTAAGCAGAATGCCCACAGTCAATTATATATAACAGAAGTGATTTATAATGCCAAAAACGACAAAGAAGTATTTAAAAGGCGATATGAAATATAGCACTTTAAACCTTCATACAATTTCATTATATAGATAATCTAGAAGCTGCATGATGTTGAAATCTCCTTTTGTGTTTCACAGTAGATAAAAAAACTGTCCTGTGTTGAAAGAGCATGAGGTTGAGTAAACATTGAAAACCAGCATCCGACCACATGATGAGCAAACATTCACCTGATGCAAGAGCAGCTCTGCGTCATGATAAACATACATTTAAACATACAGAATATACTTTCAGTACAACAATATCAAAGATTTAAGCATTCATTTCATTCAGTTCTGTATACAGCATCTGTGAAATGTTGATGGCACTAAAAATAGTTTACACAAAAGTGACACAGCTCAAGTAACACATCTGTAATGTTAAATTAAAGAAAGTGGTCTATTGAAAACACTTTGACTTTAAAACTAAAAAAATACATCTACTTTAAGTGAGTTTTGTTTGTTCAAACTGATGTATTAGTTTTAATGTCTGTCTGTCAAACTGACAGCATGTCACAGATGCTCCTGATTAATCTGAAGAGTGAATGTTGTTGTCTGTATTCAGAGCTGCTCGTCTGCACAGGTGTCTAAGGCTCAATGCCCTAGAAAAGCAGCAACTCAAACAGGGATTACAGGAGTACAGCATCATGCCAGAACACACATCAACCCTCTACATGATTGACAGGTCCTGAGATGATCTGACAGACAGAAGTTTCTACATCAATATGTGTGAGGACATGTTAAACAGTTGCTTGATTCAGTAAGTGGTGTAAGAGAATATTAAAGCAACACTAAAGAGTTTTTGCTCTTTGCTCCCCCTAAAGGTTAGAAGCAGAATTGTCCATTACCACTGTCGTAAATAATTTAGCCTACTGCAGCAAAGCTGGCTCTGATTGGGTTGTAGGTCTGCCGTAAAGCAAGTTTTGGTAGTTTTCACTCAAACTACAGGACCACCTGTAGTTCACCCGGTTTCAAGTGGATGAATGACTGAAACTTTTGTGGAAATCTTATTTTAAGGTAAAAAAAAAAAAAACCTTGGTGTTGCTTTAATACACTTGAATATCGTGATCAATTTCTCAAAAAAAAAAAAAAAAAATTGATATTTTTAAAATAAAAAAGATTCACGGTAGTGGTTTCATTTGCCGACCATTAGCGTTCTTCTCAGCCCTGATCTTATTTGCTAAGCTTTGCATATGGTGGTGTGTTCTCGTGACAGCTTTCCTAAAATGATATCCTATTATATTCCCAAAAGAGGAAATCTCTCAATATTACCTCAGTTTACGGCATTGCAATGCATCTCATCGCAATCCCTGTACCGTGACACGTTATAACGTATCGTGATATTCTTGCTGATACACAGCCCTATTCTCAGTTTACGAACACATGTGTTCTTATAACTTTTCATGAGACCACACAAAATTAACACTATTTGTAGAAATAATTAACAAAATCTAGGGAAGAGGTTTGCCAATATAATGTATTACAAAAAGTAAATACATTCACTGTAGCAGTTTAATGACAGCAGAGATGATGTGTAAAATTAAAAGAGTACCCGGTTTATGCAATACATTCTCAAAATTGAAAATATATTTTTATAATTGATCATCATCTATTGACAAGCTGTTATTAGTTTTCGGTACTGAGACAACTAAAACTATTTCAACCGTTTATCTTTTAAACTGTTAATCTGCCAAGTAGACAATGATCATGTCAAAATGGACAAATACTGGCCAAGTAATCATCCTGTTTAATAATTGTATAGCATTATTATTGTTTATTTGGAATTACATTTATTATAAAAGGTCTCTACAAATGAATATGTGAATTTATGCATCTAAAATTCTTTAAAAACTACTTTTTGTAGTTTGAATGACTTATTCAAAAAGTCAATTGTTTTCTTTTTTTATATTGATCATTTATTTTAAATGGATATGTTTTCCACAAAGCATCAATGATATACAGCTGCATTTTAATTTTTGAAAGTTTTTCACATAGAAAACACAGTTAATGAAAGCATTACTGTTTTACTATACTGACCTACATGCACAGTTTAAGCCCATTACACCGCAAAGAGCCAAACTAAAACACACTCCAGCATCTCTCCAAGTCTATTTGACTTTAAACAGATTGTTTGAATATGATCGTGAATCTCTGAAATAAATCATCTCTAAGAAACAAAACTGTAGCACAATGCATTATAAATAGCATATAAAACGTGTTCAAGTATTACACCTAACTGTGAGGATTACTAGGTCAATGAGGGTTAACACAACAGGGCTTGTGTCAGAAACCAGCTCATCAGGATTTCAGTGCAGCAGTAAGCACAAGGTTATCTGTACATGTGGATGAATAGCAAAAATAAGGATCTATATATATATATATATATTTATATTTATAAGTCATCTAAATGTTTCTAAACAAGCTCATACTCAAATGTTTAAATTTAATGTTGGCACGTTACATGTCTCACACTATAAAGTTTGGGTCTGTCTTGTTTTATTTAGCAATAAAACCAAGCACAATTCAAAGGACAGGTCGAAATTTTAGCACTGCCCACATTGTATGCATCCATGTTGTGAATACATACAAAATGCAGAAACAACTGGGAACAGAGAGAGGAGATTCTAGAAGAACAGCAGGTGAAGAGGAGCTAATGATGATGATGATGGTGGTGTTGTGCATCCACAGAGAACCACTGAAGTACCTTGACATCGCTTTCTCTTGTGACCTTTAGCACCCGTCTGATTTCCGCTCCATTTGAACAGAAAGGGGAGGTAAAATGGGGGGAAATGGGACAGAACTAACAAAACACAACATGTCATTGACAAATGTCACACTACACAATCCCTAATACCTGAATGACAATGAACGCACAATAACATCAAGTAACTTCACAATACCACAGTGATGCTCCCATGATCACTCCATTATGAGAGATTTATAAGATATGACAACATTTGATATAATATTGCTTGTATTCATAAGGGACATATATTTTTCAAAACATTTTACAAAAGCACAGACACAGACAACATCACAACGTGTGAGTGTAATTTATAATAAATGTATGAATTGCATGAACCCTGAATGAATGGTAATAGTTATATTTAAATATGGGTTTTATCATAAAACACTTTGAATCTAAATGTGGTGATTGACAGATAAAAGTAGTTTTATAGAGAGCGATCCCTCCTGATGAGGCTGTATTAGTTACACTCATAAATTATATAGAAATATAAACTTTATAGCTGTTTAATAACCTAAAACCTCTCTGATGATTTACCTGCACCTGGTACCCAACACATCTCTGAGTCAAGCAGGTTTATTATGCCCATTTTGAGAAGATGTAATATAAGTCTCAGGTGTATCTGTGAAGTTTTAGCTCAAAATACCAGACAGATCATCTGTTATAGCATGTGCAAAATGGCTTTATTTGGGTGGGAGCAAGCAGTTTTTTAACTGTACCTTTAAATGCAAATGAGCTACAGCGGAGTGCCCTTACCAAAAAACACTGTGAACGGTTTTGGTTAAAATAGATCTGATTCCTGTGTATACAGTCTGAGACAAAAGTATTTCACTATTGAGATATGGTGAACTGCGTACAACTTGTCAGTCAGTGGCCGTGGGCGGGGCTTTATCAGTGTGAGGTCACATTAACAAGAGAATTAAAACAGCATATCAAATGAGACTGCTCTGGTTTAATAGAAATTAAAAAGAAGGAGTGGTTGGATTATTTTTATTATAGGGTGGTTGTCAACACACATTCATGTCCAAACACCTTGTAAAAGTGGATTTTGTATAAAAGGTGCCCTTTAACAAAGATGATGGATAAAGTTTTTTATGGTTGATTTAATTACTGCAAAGTAACTATTGCTTGACCTCCAAATAACAGACAGATCAGCAGTCACAGTGTTTACCTAAAGAAAACCAAACATTTTACATATCTGTGTATTTTTTAAGAAATCTTTAAAGAAATAAGACACCCAATGTACAAAGAAGCTGACTGATCAGTTCTGCTTAAGAAGATGGTGGATATGAAATATAGATTCAGCACTGCAGTGCTATGAAAACATATAAATCATTCATGTAACATCGCAGAACTGTATGCGACTCCTAGCCTGGTTAAAGTCAGGTTTCTCTTTCTGTTATCTAGACCAGTGTTTCTCAATGTTATTACTGGAGTCCCAATCAGCACATTTTGTACGTCTCCACCTATTAGTAGAGATCTCAATGAACTGAACTGATTGTGTAAGATGAGAGAAACATACAAAATGTGCAGAACGGAGCTGAGAATCACTGATCTAGATCAAATGTGAACCAGGTAAACAGAGATCAATACACTTGGCCAGACTTACTTATGTAGAACAAGTTGTTCTGGTAAGAAAGTGTTACTGACTAAATAATAACAAAACATGCTTTACCTGAACAATACGAAATGTTTCATGAAACATTAACATTAATTCCTGTATTATGACACCTACAATGCATTACACGTCAAGGGAGGCAATAAGTGATCAATTGTAAGTAATTACGTTAGATTTTACTTGTGATTAGGATTTAATGTGAAAAGGGCGACTTTCATTAAATTAGTCTGGAAAAGTTCATGCAGTCTTCACGTGACTTTCAATGTTTAAATATACTGCTGGCAATGTAATAATTAACACTGATCTACATTCAGCTTCTCTTGGGCGACTTTGAGTACAGTTCAAATAAGATGTAGATAAAGAAACTGCAAAGAGTAAAGACTTAACAGATGAGAGGATATTTAAATATTTTAAAACGCTCTGATTATCACAGATTTTCATTTCAACACTACTGGTCTTCCTATAACACCATCACCTTAAATCATAAAAACTCTTCATAAAGCAAA
Source organism: Paramisgurnus dabryanus (assembly GCF_030506205.2). Classification (NCBI taxonomy): domain Eukaryota; kingdom Metazoa; phylum Chordata; class Actinopteri; order Cypriniformes; family Cobitidae; genus Paramisgurnus; species Paramisgurnus dabryanus. The sequence continues at coordinate 36,265,865 of NC_133353.1, read as the reverse complement.
ACTTTTTTTTGTGGAGAAGACTTAAATCTTACGGTATTCTAAATCTAGTTATGATTTAGTATAATGGTAATAAAGCCGGGTTTAGACCGCATAATTTTTGGCTGTCCCATACAAAAGATGGCCATAATATCCTACACAAGTTTATTAGATCTATGTCACACGGTGTGATCCGTCATTACGTATGATGACAAAATTTTTAAAAACCCTAAAGCTCAAAATTGATCACATGACTAGACAGAGCAGACATTACCATTTACAAAAATACATGAATTGTAAAGTACCGTTGAGGATTGAGAAAGTTATGATACTTTTAATATTAGAAATCAGAGGAAAAGTTATATATGGATGTCAATGGAAGCTGTGTGACCGATAATGCTGCTTATTCACATGTTTTTGCTTGTAACTTTCTCATTTTATCAGATATTTGCATGAAATTTGAACAGAAGGTAGAATTTTATTAGTTTTTTCAAATTATATCATGAACATTTACTCTTTTAGTCGGAATGGGCATCAAACCCATTATAACCATGGTTTTTAGAACGATGCCTGCAGTGGATGTTCTGACAGAAAGTTCGCTATAGTTTATTACCAGAAACGTAATATTCAAATTTCCACAATTTATTTAAATACAATCTCCTCCATAGATTTAGATTGCCATGTTTCAGTACCAAGATAAAAGGTATATGTATTGTGGTCCACCTACCTTTCATTAGTGTCCATAGTGGAAGCACACCAACCGGTTGAAAGTGACACACATTTTTAAACCGTTGCTGTGAACTAAAAACATCTCCGGCTTGAAAGCTCAAAATATTAAATGCTTCTGGTGGTCAGACTTGACGTATTTACTGTCGTATTTAGTGAAAACATACTACAACCATGTGACGAGGATTGGATATTGCATGAGACCAGTGTAAAAGTCCTGCGTGGGCGGAAACAGATTTTATGCCTAAGAATTTCGACGCGCGTGCCCGCGATGTCAGCATTACTACAGTCATGGTCTTATAAGAAAGCAGAAATCGCAGTCTGTAGCAGGTTTAAGAAGAGTAAGCAGTTCTGCGAACAGTTTGACTGTAAGGTCTGTGAGAAATGTCCTGCAAGCTTTACATACCATGGGAAATCCGATTCAAATAATGAGATGAATATTTACATCAAAACTGTATCTTTATAACTAGAATGAATCATTGCTAAACAAGTCTTTCAAAAAATGTCTGAAGACCTGTATTTGTAGTGCATCTTAAAGAGATAATAAGTAGGATTTACCCCCATCTAGTGGTGAAATTGTATTTTGCATTCAAACGAATAGTGCTCTCTAGCGCCTCGCTTTTCCAAACTACGGTAGCCGTTATGTAATCACTGATCTCCTTCTCCGTTGCAGCTGGTTCATGTGTTCTGAATGAAAACGCGTTGTGGAAACGCGTTATTAGGCTAGTGCTTTTTGTCCCTCTCTGGTATTACAGTTTATTAATACGGCGAAATGACATGGATGCCTCCTTGGACTTACCCGTTCAATGTAAATAAAGAAATTCTAAGCTGACAAAGAAAAGTCAGATCACTGGCAGAGGTCATTTGACACCAATGAGGACATATTTATGAATAAACACATTGATTTTGATTAATAAAACACTTAAAATCCTACTTACTGTCCCTTTAAAGATAAGGAAAAAATATTATTTATATAATATAAAAGCCTTCATGATGATGTTTGAGAATTGGCATAAAAGATTGCTGTCATATCACACATAGCTTTTAACAATAATGGCAGGTGTAACCTTGTCTGACTGCATATATATTCTACACAAAGAATGTGTTAATGATGTGTTGTTTTATATCTCTCCTAACAGCCTCACGCACAGGAGGAATGCTCTCTCTTTACTTTTACCTTCTGTTGATCAACCAAACTTTTCAAAATAACAATCGCTTACCATCTTGTCTGTCCACGGTCTTGGCCAAGGTGTCAATCTCAAAAGAATCCTGAATCTGTTGTCCTTGGAAACAAGCCAGGTGCTCTTTCTCAATGAGATCACTCTCATCTTCCTCCACGGGTGTCCATGTGCCTTCGGTGAACCACTGGCCTCTCATGACAGGGATACAATCTTGTTCTGCACGGAGGGGATACAAGATACAGCTGTGATGCAACATTACAGGACACTGAATATATACAAAAACAATATTTATTGAAATTGGTGAGCAAAAGTCTTCTTTAGTTTACCTATGGAACTAATGTGACCTAGTGATGGGCGATTTCCAAGCACTTTTCATGAGGCTTCGAAACATTTACGAATCTTTTGTTTCCAATCATTGGTTTGGAGCTTGTCTTAAACTGGCCAAAGTCATGCGATTTTAGCAAACGAGGCTTCGTTACGTCATAACTTTCGAAACGTTTCGAAAATCTGACGATTCACCACTAGGGGGTGTTGATCACAAATGACCAGTTTTATTTTAATAATCATAAAACATTCATCCTTCTGACTAATAACACTACCATTTTGTCTACTTTTTGTTTATAGACAGATTTAATGACAAAAATGTGCATAATTAAAAAGGGAGTTCGTTTAAATGATTTGTTTGCCATAAATAAAACTAAAAACACAAAATACACTTTTAATTATGTCTTAATTAAATTAAATAATTTATTTTTCTTAAAAACACGTTTTTAGAACAATCTTGTTATTATTTTGTAAAAAGAGTAAAATGTTTGAACAGATCTTGCTGCTTTTACACTATTTTGACCAGCAGGTGTCGCCAGCGTGTATGGTGCTTCGAACGCTTCGAAAAACTGAATCAATTTGCGAAGCAATTGGTTCAGTTGATTCGAAGCTTTGTTTCTCCCATCACTAATGTGACCACTTGAGATGTCATGAAATCAAAATTAAATGTAAGGCTGTGCAATATATCGCAGTGTGCATACTCCGCAATATCAAAATAGTTGCAATACATAAATCATTTTAATTCTTTTAAATGTAATGTATAGTTAAAATATTAACAGTTTGGCATGAATGAATGAGTGCTTGTGTGCGCTCTGATGTGTGAAAGATGATCAATGATCTAAAAAATTTGACACATGTATGTTTGTTAAATGAGCTTTAGTATTTAAAGGGATAGTTTACACAAAAATGAAAATTCTGTCATAATTTTCTCATCCTCATGTTGATCTAAACCTGAATGAGTTTCTTTTATCTGATGAACACAAAAGAAGATATTTTGATAAATGATTGTAAGCACACAGCTGATGGTACCCATTGATTTTAATCATATTTGTTTTCCTACCATGGAAGTCAATGGTTACAATAAACTGTGTGCTTACCAACATTTATCAAAATATCTTCTTTTGTGTTCAACAGAGAAAATAAATTCATACAGCATGAGGATGAGAAAATGATGACACAATTTTCATTTTTGGGTGAACTATCCCTTTAAAAGTATTTTAATAAGATTATTTTATTTTATTATATAATTTATTTCACAAACTCAAAACATTATCTTACCGCACATAAGTTAGAAAGTAATCACATATTTCATTAATATTTAAAACGGTCTAATTAAACTGTTGTGCCTTTTAGTACATGTTTATCCCATCTGTATGCTTATGAGCTCCAAAAGACGACAAAAGGTCACTTTAAAATGTTTACAAAGACGTAAAAGCCACATTTAAAGTAATGCATTATGGAGTGGTTTCTCAAACAGGGCTTATCATAGTCCTAAACTAAAATGCATGTTTGAGATGCCTTCATTTAAAAACATCTTGGGCTTACGTATCATACCAGTCCCATTGATTTGTCTCAAGATGCACACCTGTATTTTCGTAAGGTATGTTTGTAAAAACTATTTAAATATCCTATTTTTACTAATACCTAGACCTGGATTAAGCTAAAACCTGTCTGGGAAACCACCCCTATATTTTTAGATTGGTTGCTGAATGGGATTTATATGCTATTAATGCACTGTATATCTGTTTATTTTATTGTTTTCAATGTGCAGAATTGTCTATAACAAGTTATTTAGTTAAAAAATAAGGGAAGAGGACCTAATTTATACATAATGTGTGAGAACAACATTCAAGGTGTGGCAGATTATTAATAATTTAGAGAACAGGACAGGTGTGATGAACATGGCCATATTACAAGTATAAAGTAAAACTGTTCATACTTTTCAACTCACAGAAAGAAAGGAAAATAGTGTGCATCACACTTGGTTAAGCGTTTTGTCAGAAAACCATCTAAACTTACGGTTCCAGTAGACTGGAGAGCACTCTTTATTTCTGACGTCTACTTCATACAGTCCTCCCCGGACACATACTGCTTCAATGTCAATGTTTTCAGTCGTCTTCTCTGTGGGCTCCTGTTCACCTCCATTAATCAAATCCCCGTGCATCTCATCTCCAACGCGCTCCTCCTGTGTTTGCTCACAGAACCTGCGGTACATGATTTCTATTTGGAGTGAATCGTGGCCCACGAAGGGCTTCCAGGTTTTTTTGTCCTCCTTGTAAAACCATCTGACTTCCTCAGGACCCAGCTCTGAGGTCATATCAAAGCGGTGTCTGCTGGACTGGTTCTCTTGCAGAGGAGCCATGCTGTGGTCAAGATGGCTCTCGTGGATGTAGTGCGAGACAGGGCTTTCACTGTAGTCTGTATTGCTGATATGAAGCTCATCAGAAGCAGAAGCTTCACTGGAGTCCAGGTGGTTTGAAATAGTGATCTGGTCTGGATCAAGACCGTTTTGATTTATAGGGTCCATGAGTCCCAGAGTCATACTTTCCTGTGATGATGATGAAGGGTGATGACAGTCCATGTGCGACTGTACGTCATTGACTTCTCTACCAATAGTCTCGTCATAGAGCCCAAAGAGACCATTATTACCCCAGTCTCTATTGGACAACGACAGCCTGTTTCCGGAAGCACGGAATCGTGTCTTTTTGGTACGACTGCTCATGACGCCATCCGTGACTCCACACACCTAGATTCATTACGTCAACAAACACATACAATACAGGAACTTACCTCTACGCTATGATGTTTTATAAACGCTGTCAAGTTAGTTAATCTGACATCGCGACTAGTTTAAAATCATCCGCTTAAGTGTTATGACGTCACCGCAAAACATAAATATTACAATAGCCGCCGCCTAGTACTCGCTTTTTTGAATGAAAACGATACTAGTATGTCATGTTATTCAGTAGTTGTATGACTGACAGCAGCAGATAGGTTGAGAAGAAGAAGAAGAAGAAGAGTCGGTCACATCTGAAATCTGCACAACACCGGATCCGCGTGCCCTCCCAAACCGGTCTGTTGTCATTCAAACGGATCACGTCATGTTTATCCACAAATATGTCCACATGTAGCATACAGAAACACACCTCTGATTTCTAACGATTATGACAGGCAGTGAGCCAACCAAGCATCGACTGCTGCCACAGGAACGAGCGCTGGATGCAGGAAGTTTAGAACTACGACGTAGCAGGATACGTAATGCGTAACAAGTGACGTATGCACGCACAGAAACGCCAGCGTGCTAAATCGCCTAGTCACTTTTGTATATTTATTTGTATCCTAGGCACTGAACTCATGTACTTGGTATGCACATTTCAATGTCAGTGTCTCTTTTGAAATCGTATTAAATGAGTAAAGTAACCTTGTGTTGCAATACAAATATATGTAGCACGGATATGAATATTTTTGCACACATATAGTATGTAACGGCAAAACCCATACGTCAAAAAAAATTCTCTGGACAAAAATATTATTTTATATGCTTAATACATTTTGTGGAAACTAAAGCCTAATTAAATATAATTTTTGAATTAGAAACTAATATATTTAGTTTTATTTCAAGAGCAAGCAAATACATTTCTAATTTTACATCCAGATGGCAAGAAATGTATTCTTGGCCAAAAAATATTTTAAATATATGCTAAATACAAGTTAATAAAGTATATTTTTGAAGTTGAAAATATATTTAATTTTAACCAATTCAGCCTGTTTTTTTTACGTTTTGTAACATAAAGCTTTTTTCCAATGCGGTGTGAATATATTTCCTTGGTTTGAAATTTATAAAGGGCTAAAAATAGATTTTAAATGCTTTAAAATATATTTATTTTTAAAATATACAAAAATTGTGAAAAATATATATTTTTGTAAACATAATCTGAAATATATTTCAGCAAATATATTTTTTGGCCATTTTTTTGTATTTTGAAATATGTTTAAAAATATACATTTTTTGACATATGGGAATTAGTGGTCAGTGACAACACATTTTGTGTAATGTAATCTATCTGAGTACTTTTTGACTACATTAGATTACATTTGACCTATGTTTATTTGATGTCACATATCAGTATGATAGTATTGTACTATTTTGACACAGTACAAAGAGCAAGAAAATATATGCCAATTTTAAACAAGACATGTTTTTAAGTGCATTTAACATTACATTGTAAAGCATAAATAATCCTCATATCAGCAATAATATTATTATTCAAGTATTGAAGATTCAGATTTCACCACAGTAACACTGTGTTGCATGCATGTTTTGTTTGAAAACATCACTGATGGGAATGACTCTCCTATATAAAATCTGATGTAAACACTGAAAAATATATCAAAACTTTGTATATTTATTACTCTAAATCCTTTGACCTTTACAATGCTATATATACAGTATGTAAAGATTAATAGAATACACATATAAAACACTCAGGCCCACCCTTGTGGATCACTTTGCAAGCTTTTGTAAGCTTATGAAAAATTAAAAAGTAGGAAAAACAAGAAGGTAATATGTAATGTAATCCATATAAGGGAATCTGTAACAATAAAATAGTAACTGTACTCTGATAATAAGGACTTTAAAATGTACTTGATTACGTAGCTCAGATTTCATGTAATCAGTTACTACCCCAGCTCTAAGTATAAATGCTAGTATACTTTAGTATTTACTGAAGTAAACTGTAGTGTAATATACTATAGTATTTATTATAGTAAGGTTCAAAAACTGCACTATAATTTCACTATAGCTTCCTTATGACAAAAATCTCAAAAGAATTAAAAATGTCTCTGCATTTGAGTTTCTGTGTGCATGTGATTATTCTGAGTTTGAGGTTTGAGGTCTGTTTTCCATTGCTATTTGGTTGATATTTGCATGTGGCACAGAAAGTCAAGGAGACACCATATTTACATAAAGATCAACATTCTCATCTATCAGGTATAGTGATCTTCAACACAGGGACCAGGGCACAGGTTGTGCAGTATGCCACATAAAGCACTAGAGGTGTTGTATGTTTTTGTCACAAGTCACCTGAAATGTCCTTGTGTATCAGTTAACCTCTTCTGGGGCTCATCTAAATTGATCCTTCATTAAATGAAAAGACATGTAATTTGAAGAGAGTTTATCGTTTAATTTATCTGAAAGATTTTTAGAGCCTCCTACTGTATTATCAACAAGGAAGACACACAAAAAAAGAAGACATCCCTTTCACATATGACACATATGCTCATATGCTCTTACACCCACCACATGAGGGCGCTCTGTTCTAAAGATTGAAGCACACAGAACCAGGGCTGCGTTCAGCCCCGACAAAACGTTGCACAACGTTTATTAAACTGAAACGGTGATGCATTGAACACCCTGTTGTGATGACGCAAGAGTTGCAACTACGGTAGCTGAGAGGCCATTCTTTGTGTTCTTTTTTAAATGTTTCTAAAGCCTGATGAAATCGTTATAAATGTGTGTTTAATACTGTAAAATACCCTCGATGTTACAGTCACTGACCTTGCCGTCCAGAATGAAAGACAACATTCCAACTTGAACCCATTGAGAGAGCTGTCTCTTTACCATCGCGTGGTTTTATACATCTTGCCGCTGATTGGGCTGACATTTCTGACACACCCACCAAACAAGAGAAAACGCTTCTAAAACCTGTTGCATTCCGTTGCACACCGTTTCCAGGAAACATGTCGTTCAACCCGGAAACCGTAGCAAAACGTTGCGCACCGGTGTGAGATTGAACATGCCCCTGGGCTTGTAAAGCCAGGCTTGAAGAGATATATGTCTACAAATACATAAAATATTGTTAATAAAGAACAATTTCTGCAAACATTCAGACACTAAGAAATTGCAAATATTATTAATGTTATATGTTATTAATATTATTCTAATATTATACATGTTGAACCCACTGGAATTATTTTAGCTTTGCCATTTAATAAAGAGGAAGAATCTAGTTTTTGTGTCACATGATTACAGTCACATGTCAGAAACACTGATACAGTCAGTAAGTGATTAAGCGTTTCCAACTCCTGTTTAGTGTCTACAATGTGTGTATTTTCATACTTCTTTGTCCATGCATTCATCTTTTACATATTTTCATTATGATAATCCTAAACAAGGAATGATAAAACATAATGTACAAACAAATGATGATTTGAATCAATAGTTTTTTTTTTTTACAATTTAATGAACATCCTTATATGATTCAGCAGGTTAACAATGAAGTTATGCCTACAAAAAGTTTTCTTGTTTTACAATAATGTTGGTCTTTGAGAAAAGTTATAAAACCAGAACCAAAAGAGAAGTTGCCTAAACTTAAGACTTTCAAAAGAACTTAGGCTTGGCCCGTAAAAGAAATGAGACATGACTTAGACCAGGATTAAAAACGAGACAGGGTTAAAAAATTATGTAGTGTGAAAACAATGTGTGAAAAATTGACATAAATGAGGTACGATGTTCCTTTTTTCTGATTGTAATAAATTTTTTTTTCAATTTCTACTTTTTTCAAAAAAAATTTTCAATTTTGTTTATATACATTATGTAAAAATTACACTTCTTTTGCCAAAAATATGTTTTAAATATATGCGAAGGAAATACATTTTGTAGAAAGTAAAGCTTAATTAAATATATGTTTGAATTTGAACATATATTAAGTTTTAACCTTCATATATTAACATATTTCAAAATGTACTTCAGGGACAACAAATACATTTTTAAATTTTACAACCCATACGTCAAAAAAAAAAAAAAAAAAAAAAAAATAAACTATAAGTATATTTTTGCAGTTAAAAATATATTTAATTTTAATCTTTTCAAACCTGTTATGATTACAGGTTTGTAACATACAAAGTTTTCAATGCAACGTGAATATAAATGCTTTCAAATATATTTATTTAAAAAATATATTGGTGAAAATATATTTTTTGTAAATACATTTCATTTTTTGTATATTATGAAATATATTTAAAATTATGTATAAAAAACATTTTTGCCGTATGGGATTTGCCCAGTGTAAATAATGCTATTCAAATTATAATATTATTTTATTTTAAAAAGAAGCGTTTCTTACGCACTCTCGCAGAAAATTATATAAAATATTAATTAAACCTAATAATAATAGAAAATGTCAATATAAAATACTGTAATTATTACCGCTTTGCATAATGAATAGGCTTGTTCGACTTCATGCGGCGCCGCAAGAACCGACAGCCGGATGACGTAAAAAAACCGCGAGAGCGAGACAAAATTAGACTCCGTATGATTTCTCTTATCGGTCTCGCGGTACTTTGACGTCATCCGGCTGTCGGTTCTTGCGGCGCCGCATAAAGTCGAACAAGCCTAATGTTTTTATGGGACTCGTGGGTCACGTGCTCGTCACGCAGAAGCAGCTCCAGGAAGCTCGCGCAGCACTCCGCTCACTGCTAGCTGTCAAACAAACTGTATCTTCTCACAAATCACTCCAGATTTATCCACAGATCAACGGTTTATCCTGAGCTACACACCATCATCGCTCAGAACTATGGGATGGGAGACACTTAACCAGTTTTTGTTAAATTTTGCTGGGCGAACATGAAGGCTAACTACTAGCCAGATGATCATATGACAACAGAAAAACAAAAGCGTTGTCGTGTTTTTCCTCACTTAAACTTGGATATTTGAAAGTCACGGAATACAGGAAGATGGAGAAAGACTTTTCTTGGACAATTCACGTCAGTCAGATGAGTTACTGTAAATGTTGTCTGAAAGCGGAACAGAAGAGATAGGACGGTTGTGATAAACTCTGACTGTTATTGTTTTGTCAGTTTATAGAGGTTTTGTGTAAGCAAACATAGCTTTGGTTGTTTGTCTTTGCGTGTTTTGTAATATATCACATCTCCAGTATGCATGACGCCTATGAGCCGGTTCCTATCCTGGAGAAATTACCTCTTCAGATCGACTGTTTGGCGGCCTGGGGTCAGTTTCTTCTCCATTACATGCACTCTGCTTTCCTTCACAATGATTGTGTTTCAAAACCCATCTAGACAACATTTATATGGCATAGAGTAGTTGATCTTTCGTTTGCTTAATCTCAAAACTGAATAATCTGAGAGAAATGCTTTTACTTTTGAGTGTTCAAATAAAGCTTTTCATGGCTATTTAAAGAGAATACAACTAAAGTGAAAGCATACTACTGTAGAGACAGTATGTAGTATTTCAGGTTGCTGTTTATTATCAGTTGCTTTAGATCAAAAGTGATATCATAAGATGTAATGTGTAATGCTCATGTTGTGCTTGCAGACGATTGGCTCCTTGTGGGCACCAAACCAGGTCACCTGCTCCTGTACAGGATCAAAAAAGATCCAGGTTTGTTGTTGTTTGTGTCAGCAGCTGTGCTTGTTTTTATCTTTGATCTTGGTTTAATTGATCACTTCTGTCACAGGTACGAACAGGTTTGAAGTTACATTGGAGAAATCCAATAAGAACTTCTCAAAGAAGATTCAGCAGGTATGAACTTATAGTCACCTGTTTCATTCATTTTCCAGAGGTGTTTGTTTTGTTGTAAAATTGTTAAAGGCCCGGTTTCCCAGACAAGGCTTAGGTCTTAGTTAAATTAAAGGGGACATTTCACAAGACTTTTTTAAGATGTAAAATAAATCTTTGGTGTCGCCAGAGTACATATGTGAAGTTTTAGCTCAAATTATCATATAGATAATTTATTATAACATGTTCAAATTGACACTTGGTATAGGTGTAAGCAAAAATATGCCGTTTTTTGTGTGTGTACTTTAAAATGCAAATGAGCTGATCTCTGCACTAAATGGCAGTGCTGTGGTTGGATAGTGCAAATGAAGGGGCGGTATTATTTTAATAAGATCCCCTTCTGACATCACAAAGGGAGCTTACAGAGAGTGGTTTACCAAAACTAAGTTACTGGGTTGATCTTTTTTCATATTTACTAGGTTGATACAAGCACTGGAGACCCAATTATAGCACTTAAACATGGAAAAAGTCAGATTTTCATGATATGTCCCATTTAATACTAGGACTAGGTTTAAAGAGCAAGTATTTTCATGAAATTTCATTTCCTTTGGTGTGTAGATGTGTATTAGTTCATGTTAACATTAACAATATGCAAAAGATACAAACCCCAAAGTAAACGATGCGCGATACATCGTTTCTAACTTAAATCTCTTTTCTTGGACTACAACCAACACAAGGATTGTAGGCAACAGTTTACTTCCTGGGATTGGTGATGTAGTAAAGACCGACATTATCACAATTATATATATACACAAATAAAGTTAATTCCTGTAAGCATTGCGAGCGAATCTTTCAAACATGGTAAGGAGCGTCACATTTCCGGCTGACGTCAGAAGTATTCAGGCCAATCACATCGAACAGATTAGCTGGCCAATCAGGGAGATTGAGCTTTTCAGGTCGATGAGTTATGTACAAAATCAGAGCGTTTGAGGAAGGCAGGGATATTTGGAGCTACAAAAATGTACGGTATTTGAAAAATAATGTGTTTTTTTTTAACCATAAACTACACAAACACATTGTATTATACCAAATACCCAAAATAATGTTTTTTAGCAACGAAATATGTGCTCTTTAAGTCTTCTCTGCAAAACTGGGCCTTGGTTTGTAGTTTGAAAACAGATGATCTGCGCCTTAAGTTTATGCCACCCATAATGTTAAAAGTACTTAAATTTGTGTCTCTCTGATAATTGTTTTTTTTCTCTCAGCTGTTTGTGGTGTCTCAGTACAAGATCTTGGTTAGTCTGTTAGGTAAGTATCTTAATCTAGAATGGTCACTCGGATTTAAATTGTCAGACGGTTCTCATGTTGACGCTGAAAGGAGTGTAGAGTCATTGTCTTCTTTCATTGCAGAAAATAACATCCACGTTCATGACCTGCTCACGTTCCAGCAGATCACTGTGCTGTCTAAAGCCAAAGGAGCGACGCTCTTCGCCTGTGACCTGCAGGTACACAACACACACAAAGACTTTAGCCCAAGTGTTTTTATGCATATGTGTGAATGTAAAACAACTGCTTTCTCTCTCTACAGCAGTCCAGCTCAGGTGAGGCCAAGCTGAGAATGTGTGTAGCAGTCAGGAAGAAAATTCAGCTGTATTACTGGAAAGACAGAGAATTTCTTGAACTACAGGTTGGTTTGGGTTTAGAAACACAGTGATGAATAATTGGACTCCGCAATAATGATGAAAGTTCATTTATTGAGTAATGTGCTGGAGGTTTTCACTTAAGATTGATGTAGTGAAAATTAAGATTTGAATAAATGAGTTTTCCATTGATGTATGGTTTGTTAGGATAGGACAATATTTGGCCAAGATGCAATTATTTGTAAATCTGGAAACTGAGGATGCAAAAAATCTAAATATTGAGAAAATCATTTTTAAAGTTGTCCAAATGAAGACCTTAGCAACACATATTACTAATGATAAATTTTTGATATATTTACTGTGGGAAATGTACAAAATATCTTCATGAAACATGATTTCTACTTAATATCGTAATGATTTTTGGCATAACTTTGCATGGGTCAATGTATTGTTGGCTATTGCTACAAATATACCTGTTTTTACCTGTATTTACCTGCAAAAATAAGAAATACACATAGTTTAGGGCTGCAACAACTAGTTAATAGTAGCTTAAAGTAGGCGGTGCCTGCCATCACCATCTTGGCCGTGAGTCACAGCGCATCACTCACGGATATCCGGAAAATAGGTTAAAAGGTGGGACATGGGTGAAGCTGAGGTGACTGGTTGCTGAAACCACGCCCACCTAGCTCGACTCCAGTGACCGCAGTGGCTGTTCAACAGTCACTCAAGTGGCCACACCCTTAATTATGCAGAACTTTAAGGCTTAACATAATTTAAATGGATGAGTTACAAAAAAATTCACTACTTGATGAAGTTTGCATTTGTTAAAAATGAGCAAATAAAAAAATTATACCCCGGCCTTAATGGGTAATCCCCGCTGCTCTGTACTGTGGCTGTATAAACAAGGAGCTGGCGGTGAACATCACAGACCAAACGATTAGAAATATCATTGACTTTGTAAGGAATAATTGACGACGGGCCATGAATTATAAGAAAATAACGCACACCCAAGGTGGTAATCGCGGAGTGCCGTTACACCGCGGGTGTGCATTATTTTCAAATAATTCAAAGGACCAGAGTCAATTATTCCGCTTTTACCACGGTTACTACAAACATTGCTCTGGTGCCTATTTTTAAAACATTTGACAAGTTAGGTGTGCGGTTATCAGAAATTAATGCATACCCACGGAACATTTCCCAGCCAATCAGAATACAGCATTCAACAGACCCGTGGTATAATATTGAATATTCAGTTAGTTGTTGCAGTCCTAATATTGTTAAACCCCAAAATATTGTTTATAAATATTGCTAATAATAAATAGATTGTAGCTATCAGTCACTGAAGCCTAAATTTACTTTGGTCACTACTCCAGGCTGACTTCGCTGCTCCAGATATTCCTAAATCCATGGCTTGGTGTGAAAACTCCATATGTGTGGGTTTCAAGCGAGACTACCAACTGATCCGGGTATGTAAACGTACAAACGTACAGGTATTGGTTTATTTCTGAATATATAATGTTTCAGATAAAAGTCTGTTGATTATGTCTCTTATAGGGGATGGTTAGACAGTTCTGGTCTTTTATTTTCACCTGTCAAGTGTAGCTGTTGAATGTTTCACATTATGAATGTTATCTCGAGTATTTTGGGTTAATCATTCATTGTTTGTCTGTGTCAGATGGATGGGCGTGGCTCAGTGAAGGAGCTCTTCCCCACAGGAAAACAGCTGGAACCATTGGTCGCTCCATTGGCTGATGGGAAGGTAGCCGTGGGTCAGGATGATCTTACAGTTGTCTTGAATGAAGACGGGGTCTGCACTCAGAAATGTGCTCTCAACTGGACAGACATTCCTGTTGCAATGGGTATGATGTCACGCTTAGGACATGTTTCTCATCTTTTAGTGCTACTTTTGTGTGTGTGTTTTTTTATTAATCTGATGTTGATATGAAAAAACCTTTTTAAATGTGACACACATGCATGTCTGTTGGCAGTGATGTAGCTTATGATGTCAGAGCAACACAATGCCAGTTGTCCGTAAATACTGTAGATGTTTTTAACACATGACTAGGACTGGGTGTTGTATCCTTAAATACTTGATATTTTGCAGATTTATGACATTAAATTAGGGACACACCAAACTGATGCCTACAAATTAGTGCAGACTGTGAGGTTGACGCACAGTGCCCATGTGATGGCTACGTCTGGGTCCAAAGTTGCCCTGACACACTAAATTGACAATGGCCAGATAGCACATCTGTACCCGCCGGTGGCAGTAGTTGGTGTTTATTATTCAAAACAGGAACCTGGATAGGCTAGTGAATGCTGGGATACAAAACATAAACCAAGCAGTGCTCGCTTACAAGTTTCACACAAAACAGATGGATTTGTGAAATATCCGTAATGCCTTACGATCTGTATCTTTATAGAATATTCACGTATTTGAATGAGAGATGGAAAAAATGAGATCAGGGTTCTGTGCGTTCCCTCTTGGCATCGTATTCTTGCTTTGTCACTTCCATTTTTCTTCTTGTGCGGTGGTTGGCTATGCCGAACAGCCAATCAGAATGATCCGACTTCCGACCTGGTAAACTGACAAAAGAATTATGTTGACTGACTTTTGCAGACACCCAAAAATTTAAGTCAGATTAAATTGACAACCATTGGCTTTGTGTGTACCCGGCTTTAGAGTTGTAAAGTGATGTTGTGTGTGTCCTGCATATCAGACGTCTCACAGGCGTCTTATCTCTGTGTTTCTATAGAGCACCAGCCGCCGTACATCATTGCTGTCCTGCCGCGGTACGTGGAGATCCGCACGCTGGAGCCCAGACTGTTGGTGCAGAGCGTTGAACTGCAGAGACCACGATTCATCACCTCGGCCGGGTGACTACTACACACATATACACACCTATACAAACATATACACTCATCTAAAGGATTATTAGAAACACCTGTTCAATTTCTCATAAATGCAATGGTGTAATGGTGTGGGGGATGTTTTCATGGCACACTTTAGGCCCCTTTGTGCCAATTGGGAATCATTTAAATGCCACGGCCTACCTGAGCATTGTTTCTGACCATGTCCATCCCTTTATGACCACCATGTACTCATCCTCTGATGGCTACTTCCAGCAGGATAATGCACCATGTCACAAAGCTTGAATCATTTCAAATTGGTTTCTTGAACATGACAATGAGTTCACTGAACTAAAATGGCCCCACAGTCACCAGATCTCAACCCAATATAGTATGTTTGGGATGTGGTGGAACGGGAGCTTCGTGCCCTGGATGTGTATTACACAAATCTCCATCAACTGCAAGATGCTATCCTATTAATATGGGCCAACATTTCTAAAGAAGGCTTTCAGCACCTTGTTGAATCAATGCCATGTAGAATTAAGGCAGTTCTGAAGGCGAAAGGGGTCAAACACAGTATTAGTATGGTGTTCCTAATAATCCTTTAGGTGAGTGCTCACACATTCAGATGGCTTTACTGCAAGAGTCCAGTTGTTTTTGTCTAAAGATCTCTTTGTACAACCTGTAGAGAAGCTTCCACTTTTGTCCTGTCTACTGTATTTAAATTGAATACTGTGGCCAACCACTTATCTTACTTCCCCATACTAATGTCTGTGAAGTGAGTTTCACATGATCAGATGTTGCTCATGTTTTCTACCCTCGGCTCTTTCATGCATATTCTGCATGTTTTAAATGTTTGAGAAATTTTGAATTCAAAAAGCCTGTCAAAAAAGTATTCAAAAGGCCTCTGTGTATCTATCTCTTTCTCATAAAGTTGTGTTACTGAAGTTAGGTGCATTTAATCTCTCAGTTCTTAAAGGAGTCATATGATGCAATTTCATGTTTTCCTTTATCTTTGTAGTGTTAAAAGCTGTAGATCCATAAAGTCACAAAGATAAGTCTCAAAACCAAAGAGAGATTTTTTTCTAAAAGTGAAAGAATAAGAAGAAAAGTTCCTCTCCTTCCTAAAAGTGCCCAACATATCTACATCACTGTGTTGGAAGATTTGCATAACACCACCCAAATGTATACACAAGAAAGCATAACTTTTATTTTGTTGTTGTTGGTATTTGGGCTGTGATAGTCATTGGGATGTTTTTGAACTAATGTTTAATGGCCATTGGGCTGGTTTTGTTATGCGAACCTGGCAACCTCAACAGGACAATGACAGAAGCAAAAGCGTAAACGACGAAATGTTTCATTCCGTCCTTTAATAAAAGTTATTTTGTATTTGGTTAATTGTTGTTGGGTTTTCATAAAAATTGTATGAACCACAGACTAATGCATGGGGAAATCAAGGTTTTTATTACTGTAATATCGCATATATATATCAATTTCATATCACAATGGCTTATTTATCAAGTTCTAAAGTTAAAGATTAATATGAATCCTTAAAGATTCGACTCAATTCGTTTTGTTTGTTTATGTTTTGACATTTAAAGATGTTTTACTATTTAAAAGCTACAAAAACTTTTTTATTTAGGGCTTAAAATATCAAAATGATATTAGTTTTTTGTCTTTAGCCTTTTTTATTATTCAATGCTTTGAACAAGAAATACAAAACGGCATTAATAACCAGTAGAATTACAGGAGAAGACTGGGATTACACTCAATTTACATTCATAATCTGTACATATCAAGTAAAAAATGAAATAAGGAAAAAGAAATAACATAAAATTATAATACATCAAATGTAGACAGTGTAGTAGGGGGTTTTCACATTCTTAATAAAAATCCTGTAATAAGGTACATAAGAATCTTGCTTTGGGACTTTTCATTTTAAAGTCTCCAAAAAGAGTATATGAGTAAAACTCTAGCTTTTGCACGTTTAAAAGTACACTTCTACATGTGAATACCCTAATTTAGTGCCTTATGTAGCTATAATACAGTAAGTGAAAAATGTAATTTTGTAAAAATTATGTTTTTATCTTATTAGTCGATTAATTGAAAAATAATCGCCCGATTAATCGACTGTGAAAATAAATGTTAGTCGCTGCCCTAATTCAGCCAATTACAACGCACTGGATAGCTGGCCAATCAGAGCACAGTGCGCTTTTCAGAACGATGAGCTTTGTAGAAATTGACGCGTTTCAGAAAAGGTGGGACATATAGGAGTAACAATAATGCACGGTATATGGATAATAATTTGTTTTGAACCTTAAAACCTTGTAAACACATTGAATTACACCAAATACACAATAATGTTGTTTTTAGCAACATCATATGACCGCTTTAAAGGTGAATTGTGTAGACTCTGCTCCACCAAACAGAATTGCCGTGGACTCTTTCATCTATCATAGATCAGTAAAACAGATAAGCCTGGACCAAACTCATGACATTAGTTGAGGCTTAAATCTGACCTATAAACTAGTTATGTACCTAATCTACAGAGAATAAGTTACTTGTATGAAAACATGCTTTTTACTATTTCTTCATCCCAGAACAATGTGTTACACCTCCCAGAAAATCAGAATACTGTAGCTGGCATGTGCTTTTTATTTGCTTGTGTAAAAACAGTCAGCTGTGCAGTTAGTTGCGGTTTTAAAACATTTTGTTTGTATAATTAACTTTTGGCAGACACGTTTTCTGACGCAGACATTGAGCTATGCAGATGAAGTGCAGATTTTTTAGCATCAAGAAAACACAGTGGCATCTTATTTTTTATTGTCAGTACATCCCATTTGTAGTCAATGTGCAGTGGGACAGCAGATCTGCCGTGCATTGATTGATTGATTTACTGACTGAATTTTATTGATCTCTGAAGCACAAGCTGACTCCATCTTTCTCTCCTCTGTCACAGATCAAATATTGTGTACGTCGCCAGCAATCATTTTGTTTGGCGTCTGGTGCCGGTCTCCATAGCCAGCCAGATACGACAGCTGCTACAAGACAAACAGTTTGAGTTGGCGCTTCAGCTGGCGGTGAGAAATTCACACTGTGCATGTAGTGTTTAACGGTGATATTAAGTGTAAAACATTTGAACCTTTCATTGTCTTTTCTGTCTGTTCATGCAAGTATTGCGCATTGAATGCATGAATTAGATGCGGTGCAGCGCTGTTTACTAACTCTCAGTTTCTTTCTGCACATTCTCAGAAAATGAAAGATGATTCGGATGCAGACAAGAGACAACAGATTCATCACATTCAGAACCTGTTTGCCTTTAACCTGTTTTGTCAGAAGCGCTTTGATGACTCCATGCAGGTGTTTGCTAAGTTAGGCACAGGTGAGCTCTTTCAACAGAATTATACTGAATAATGTTTAATATTGTGCCAGGTTTCCAGACCTATTGTACCATCTGTTTCACAAATGCATTGGACCAGGTTACTTATAGATTATAGGTTAACACTGTTGTTGTCTCTTCTAGATCCGACTCATGTTATTGGACTATATCCAGACCTTCTTCCCTCTGACTATCGTAAACAGCTGCACTACCCAAATCCTCTGCCCACACTATCTGGAGCTGAACTGGAGAAAGCTCACCTGGCCCTCATAGACTACCTGACACAGGTGACCAAAGTCATAGCGCCAAGAGAGGTCACTGTGTATTCACGTGTTAACTCTGTTTGTGTTTGTGTAGAAACGCAGTCATCTAGTAAAGCAATTAAACGACTCCGATCCCTCCACCACGTCTCCTCTCATGGAGGGAACTCCGACCATCAAGAGCCGCAAGAAGCTCCTTCAGATCATCGACACAACCCTGCTCAAGTGTTACCTTCAAGTATGGCCTTCAATTCAGCATCCAATCATAGACGACTAAATAGTTTTTTTATAAATGATGTAAAAAGCAAAGAGAGCAGCTTCAGTATAGAGGTCTTCTCGGGTCCAAAGAAATGTACCCAACCCGAAATGGCATGAATCACTTTTACCCGAACTTGACGTGCATACATTATTATTTTTTTTTAAAGACCCGGCCTGATACAAACTCCAAAAAATTTGACCCGAGTCTGACCCAAACCACTGGCAATGTTTTTGAACCCCTGACTGGACGCGAATGTAAACGACACCAAGGTAACCGCTAAAATGTCCATTCAAAATTGATGGACAGCTCTGACTCAACGAAAATGAACCTACCACCAGCCACACAATGTCACAAGCGCTCTTGACAAACAGAGGGGGGTTGGAAAAAGGACTTGATACACAAACACGAGATAGTTTGGGTCGTCTCGGGTCTGTTTGGCAAAAACACACTTATTATAAATAACCTAAGACCCTATGCTGCTATTATTTTACCCAACCCGTGTCCAAGGCACACGTCAAACTTTAATACCCGAGCTCGTTCCGGTCTCGGGTCGGACCTCGAGACTTCGTATCTAAGTAGACCCGTGAAGACCTCTACTTCAGTCCATTACATGACAAATTTTTGTGGGAAAAAAACAAAATAATACAATGAATACACAAATATTGGTGTACTTTTAGTACTAAATAAAATATAATTTCCCTTGACCACCTCGTCCCCTGCACAACGATTAGTGTCTGTAACTCGTTGTTTATATAATTTTATATAATTTTAGCATCATAGTAAAGTCATCAAAATGGAAAAAAAGAAATGTATCTTTGGGAGTTTCAATCCATTCTGGGCTCTTATTGGCTGCTTTTTCGTCATTATTTGCTATTCAATTTTAAAAATATTTTTAAAATTTTTTTTTAGTTTTGTAGAGGAAGATGTAAATGTGTTAGCACCGCTATATTTTCTCACAATTCTAATTTCAAACATGTAAACATACACCATCAGATCATAGTTTTTTTTAACTCTTTCCCAGCCAGCGTTTAAAAAAGTTGCCAGCCAATGTCACCATTTTTCATGATTTTCACAAAAGATGAATGCCTTCCAGAAAAATGTCCTAAATCTTTAACCAGTAGTGTACTTGAACACATTGTGTGTGTGTTACAGCTTTCTTTTTGTTATTTTATCTGCAGACCAATGTGGCCTTGGTGTCGCCTCTCCTGCGACTGGAGAACAACCACTGTCACATAGAGGAGAGCGAGTATGTGCTGAAGAAAGCCCACAAATACAGCGAGCTCATTATCCTCTATGAGAAGAAAGGTCTTCATCAGAAGGGTGAGTGTTTCTGTCTGTGTTAACCTGTGGATCAGAGTTCAGATGAGCTCTTCTGATGATAAACATGAACACTGATGACATCCTATTGGTGAACGCCATTAAATACTATTATATTCCCAAAATAACATTTCTGTTAATTGGCAATTGTTAATCCAGCGCTGCAGGTTTTGTTGGATCAATCCACTAAAGCCAATTCTCCACTGAAGGGTCATGAGAGGACCGTACAGTATCTTCAGAGGCTCGGTGAGGTCATCACACAACATTGATATGTATACATAGATACACCATTAGCCCGCTTCATGTATGTAGATGGATCCGCCTTATTGAAACAACCAATTGCAGACGTCACTTACAGTTTTCTAGGATACCACCACATCTTCTGTTTCTTAAACACTGCAGAGATTTAAATTAATTCATATATTTATATTCCCCAAAAACAATGAGCTAACATTTCACAGGTGAGGGTTTGTGTCGTTTTTGAATAAGTATTAACTTAATATTAGGTTTTTAACTATAATAACTTTTAATGTCGTGTTAGCAAACACTTTTGTCCTGGTATTGTATTGTGTTTAACAATTTAAATGTATTACAATGTTTGATCAAACATGTGTATAACTACGATTATACGGTGTATAAGTCGAGTGTTTATGGACCGTCATGGCAGGGTTGCCAGATTTGAGTAAAGTAATCCGTGTCACCAGTTTTAAAGTGATCACCGCAGACATCTGTCTCTTCACACATCTGTTCCTTCTTCAATATAGGGGCTGAAAACCTAGGCATCATATTTGAGTTTTCACCCTGGGTTCTGAAGATATGTCCAGAGGACGGCCTGAAGGTGAGACGTCGTACGTGCTGTCATTGTGTTATTGTGAGCTCTGTGGTTTTGTTGGTGTAGTTAAGATGTAGCGTGTTTTCAGATCTTCACAGAGGACCTGAACGAGGTGGAGACTTTACCCAGAGATCATGTGCTGAACTTCCTAAAGGAGGGTTTTAAAGAGTTGGCCATCCCTTACCTGGAGCACATCATATATGTGTGGGAGGAGACGCGGCCCGAGTTTCACAACGTTCTCATTCAGCTTTATCTGGAGAAAGTACAGGGCCTTATGAAAGAGTACCTGAACGCACTGCCTGAAGGTGAGAAGAGGATTTTTAACAGGATACCAATAGGTGACGACAAATTACTGTCTGATTGTTTTTTATGTGTCACTGAACTTACTTAAAATAAGTGACAAGCACGTTCTTATGGACGTACTTTGTTATTCTGTGCCGTGATGAAGACTGAAATATTATGACAGTGCCTGTAACGATTTTATACGCTGCTGTTGTGTTATTTGAGCTGTTTCTGGATGAAGGCTGACTGCTGACATCGAGTCGAGTTGACATAATTCAGGGAAAACTTCCTCATGTCAATTTTAAAACTAATTTGTGCTTATGGTGCGTGACAAAAACACACTTGCACTACAGATACTGCTCTACAGATGCGATTAAAGTTTTTACATACAGCAATAAAATGGCGTACGCCATCTGTTTTAATACAATTTAACTTGCTGCATAATGAGCTTAATCACATTATTTTTATTGAAGTATTGCATTAACATGAGGTAAAGTATAATTGCAATATTGCCAAAATCCCATTATAATCGCATTATGAGGGTGCATGTAAACGTGGTCATTGATAAAGAGTTTAAAGGATTACTCCACTTTCATAAAAAATCCCAATAAATTACTCACCACCATGTCATCCAAGTTATTTATGTCTTTCTTAGTTCAGTTGAAAAGAAATATATATATATATTTTTTGAGGAAAACATTGCAGGATTTAATAGACTTTATTGGACCTCAACCGTTCACAATTTTAATGCAGTTTAACTCTTTCACCGCCAGCGTTTTTAAAAAAAGTTGCCAGCCAGCGCCAGCGTTTTTCATGATTTTCACCAAAGTTTAATGCCTTCCAGAAAATGTTCTTCTTTAAATAAATAAACATACAATATACCAAATGAAAGAACAGACCCTCTGCTTTCAAACAAAAAAACCTGTTTCATCCTACCTTTAGTGGTTCTTTTGCAATCAGCTTTTGAATATGGGTAGGTTTTTGCAAAAACACCATATTTTGAGCAAAAAGCAAAAATAATTCCATATTTGTGACGGACTTTTCATAGAGATCCCATTCAGAGCGATTTTTAAAATAGACACGGACATGCAGCAGCTTGCCATAGGGCAATACTTCCGGTTTTAAAAAGTTGTGGAACCACCTGGTGGATAATAGCGGTATTGCGGAAAGACGGAAAATCTCGTCATTGGCGGGGAAGCGTTTTCTCTTAATTGACGAGATATCTTGTCAATGGCGGGGAAAGAGTTAAAATTGCAGTTTCAACGCAGCTTTAAACGATCTCAACCACTCCCAATGGTCTTATCTAGCGAAACGATAGTCATAACAATAACTATTGTGCACTTTAGTTATGCATTTTTAAACCACAACTTCTCGTCTTGCACTAGTTGTGTGACGTGCCAGCATGACCTTATGTATTACGTAATCACGTGGAAAGGTCACACGTTACATATGTGAAACACACACTTGCAGCCCTTTCAGCGTGATTATGTAATGCTGGTGCGTCACATGGCTAGTGCAAGATCAGAAGTTGTGGTTTAAAAGTACTTATTTTTTTCTGATGATATTTTTGCTAGATAAGACTCTATTTTTTTTGTGATTGTTGCGGGCAAAATCCTTGATCTTGCAGCACGTTTTCTTAAAAAATATAGAAAGGGAACTTGCCAAAATTGAAGGAAGTTGCAATTTTTTTTTGCAGCTTTTGATTGATGTTCACGTCACGTAATTATGTCACTTCCTAACATTCCCATGACAACAGGGGACATGGCTGCGCATGTGTGAAGTAAATGCAACATTTTTCAACTTTCTGCTAAGATATATATATAACCTTTTGCTACGAAAATGCGGGGATTAAGCCCTGCATATTTTGCAAGCAGAAATCTATGCGGCGAAAGTGCAGCGTATTTAAAAAATGATTGCAGATTTTGGCTGATTATGCATTGAATCATGCGATTCACCTTCTTCTATTAATGTAAAGCTGCTTTCAAACAATTACCAATTATGAATAAAATTGAATTGAATTATTGTGATTTTTTATGGAAGTGGAGAAATCCTTAATGATTAAATATCAACTGAAGCCATAATCTGAATGCAATAATTATAGTATCTGTATGAGCATTAAGTTCCTTCATTGTTTTGGATGTGTTTGTCCTGTTCTTCTAGCAGCTGTTTGGATCTGCAGTTTTTCTTTAATCTCTCTGTTCCTCATCTAATGCTGCTTTTCTGTTTCATCTCCAGCCACACTGCGCTGTTTCTAATGTCTCTTAATCTCTTAATTCTGCTTTATTGTCTCGTTCGTCGTGTCCAGGAGTCCCAGCTGTATCTGCAGGAAAGGAGGAGGGAGAGCTCGGAGAGTTTCGAAACAAACTTCTGTCATTTCTGGAAATTTCCACTAACTATGAGCCAGAGAGACTCATCAGTGATTTCCCGTTTGATGGTGAGTTCATCGGTCGAAGACAAAGGACAAAGTGTTTGAAACTAAAACTGAGCTGAAATGAAATGAAGTGTCTGTGTGTATCTCAGGTCTGCTGGAGGAGAGAGCTTTGCTTCTGGGTCGTATGGGCAAACACGAGCAGGCCCTCTTTATTTATGTTCACATACTGAAAGACACACACATGGCTGAAGAGTGAGTATTAATCTGCACTCAGTCACAAAGATAAAAGCAGTCAGATGAAAAGCCAATGTTCTAATTTTGACTTTTTCTCTGTTTAAGTGCTATAATTGGGTCCCCAGTGCTTCTATTAACCTAGAAAATGTGAATAAGATCAACCAAGTAACTTAGTTTTGGTAAACCATTCTCTGCAAGCATGTGAAAAAATAGCTAATTGAAATTGGGCTCCCCTTGTGATGTCATAAAGGGATCTTATAAAACCAATACCACCCCTTAATCTGCACTATCCAACCACAGCACTGACATTTAGTGCAGAGCACAATTGAGTTTAAATTTTCACAAACCACCATCATGGCGATCAGTATTTGCATTTTATCAGCTCATTTGCATTTTAGAGGAAACAGTCACAACTGATGAAAATGTGAATGATTGGAAATGTAATATCATACATAGCTCCAGTTTATTTTATAACACTTACCGCTGTATAATAAGCAGTGATTATAAATAATATATTTATCAGGTACTGCCACAGTCATTATCAGCCTGACTCCAACAGCCATAAAGATGTGAGTACTGTTGAAGAACGTCCACCTTCATCATTAAATGTAAGTGTAGATGCAAACGTGCAGATCTCCTGACAGGTGTTTTTGTTTGTGGTCTGCAGGTATATCTGTCTCTGCTGCGCATGTATCTGTCTCCTCCAGACGTACACTTTCTGGGCCCGATCAAGATGGAGTTGTGTGAACCGCAGGCCAATCTTCAGGCTGCCCTCAATGTCCTTCAGCTTCATCACAGCAAACTCAACACCACCAAAGTGAGCAGCTCTTCACATCTATAACAAACACTAACACAGATCTCAAACAAATAACATTCAACAAATACATTGTCAGAATGCCAGCACAAGCATCGCTAGTAGCGATCAGCGTTAGAGACTTTATGTTGACATTCACACGGCAGCACAATTCAGTTGTCACTTCGGTTATGAAGTCTTGAACACGGTTACACACAGTTTTGCTATAAACCAGAGTGACTCCCTTTTATTTTAAGAGTGAGTTGAGTGAAGCTGTCAGTCTGTTTAACAGCTGCTCTCTTCTTCATTTGTCATGTGTCTGTTATCACAAGGCTTCAAATCCACTGCAGCACGTCCCGTCTGTTTTTGTGGTCTGGGTGCGACCCAAGTGCTCAATGCTCTGTTATAAATTAAAGCGAGCATTCAAGTCTGCTGCGAGTTACTTGAGATTTGACAGATGAACTCTGCCTCCAGTGGAATCAATTGTTCAATTATGTCTGGTCAAATAAGATTGTCCGGTCGAATGAAAGTTTCTGTCTTTAACTTAATGTCACTGTGGTTACAGGCAGTATTTAGGCTTTTCTTTTTCTCTCTTACTTTCATCAGGCCATAAACCTGCTGCCGGCCAACACGCAGATTGGAGAGATCAAGGTGTTTCTGGAGAGCGTTTTAGAGGAGAAGGCTGAACGTAAACGCTTTTATCAGGTCATGAAGAGTCTTTTACAGGCCGAGTTCCTGCGGGTATGATATACTGTTAATTAAATAATAATAATACTAGCATACACAAAAGTCAATGTACTGTATACTGCTTATTTAAAGTCAATAGATAACATTCTGGCTACCTTCATAGTTACATTTTGAGTCATGGACACTTTGGTGATGTTTACATGCACAAAATGTTGTCAATTTAATCTGATTGCAGGTTATGACAGTACAGGTTAAATGTACATGTGCAATCTGATTAAAATGTTGGTTTACATGTACATTCTGTATAATCTGAAACAAACGTCTGCACAATGGTTGCCAGATTCGCGTATCAACACCAGCCCAATGGACATTCAAAATCAGCCTAAAAGCATCTCAATGACTATTCACAGCCCAAATACCTCTAACTAATAAACAAAATCCTTTCATCTTTAACCTGGAAAAAAATCAACAAAGTATCCCAAATCTGAACTTCACCAAAAAGCAGAGGACTTGGCAACGCATCGCACAGCATCTCTCGTCAAGTTCATGCTTTATCTCTGGATAAATGTACAAAGTCAAAGCAGAGTTGGAGAAAGTTCTTAAGAAGTTTTCAGATATAGGCAATAAAAACATGACGGTATTTTATTGCTTTATGAAAAGTATATATGCTTGACCCCATTACCTTAACTCTTTTCCCGCCCTTGATTAGTTAACTCGTCAGTTAAGACAAAACACTTTCCTGCCAATTACAAGTTTTTGCTGCAATCTGTATTTCCACTATTATCCACTCTTATTCAACGTATAAAACCTGGAAGCAACTCCTGAGGTCAAACAGTTTAAACTCAGTGTGTGTTTTGATCATTGCTCTAAATCTGATCTTTATCAAATGAAGACAGGATGAACTTTTTCTCTGAAAGCAGAGGGTCTGATCTTTCATTTGATATATTGTATGTTTATATATTTAAAGAAGAACATTTTCTGAAACGCATAAAACTTTTCTGAAAATCATAAAAAATGCTGCACACTTTTCTCCTGATGATCAGATCACAGATCGGACTACACCACCCCTTTCAATGGCTATGTTTACATGCACAAAATTTTGTTAATCCGACTGAATTTAATACGATTGAAGGTTACAACGATACAGTTTACATTCACCCTAAACACTGCAACCTGATTAAATGTTAGTTTACATGTACAATTTATATATTAAGAACTGAACGTCTGCGCAGGTGCACAGCCAGGGTTACCAGATTTGCGTGTTAAAACCATCTCAATGGACATTCAAAATTTGCCCAAAAGGATCCCATTGACTATTCAAAGCCCAAATACCAATAACTAAGCAATGAAATCATTTGATCTTTAACCCACACGGTTTAAACAGTAGCCCAAATCTAAACTCGGGAAAAAAAGCAGAGGACTTGGCAACGCTACGCTGTGGACAGCATCTCTCATCGAGTTCGCACTTTATCTCTGAATAAAAGTCAAAGCGATGTAGAAAGTTGTTTTTAGAAGTTTTCAGGTATATGTAATGAAAATACACTTTTCAAAAAGCACAACGCTATTTTATTACTTTAAGAAGCCTAATGTTTTAAAAGTACACATAAACGCGGCAGAATTTAGTACAGCGCGTGACCCCATTAATGTTACCTTAATAATGTGCGTGATGCTTTACCTTGTTGTTGCGTATTTCATGTGACGATGTGATATAAGCGGTAAATATAACACGTGAACTTGGAGCACAAATATTCTGCGCATGTGCACAATGTCTTTTTGCATTCGATTTAGAAAATACTACGATTCACGCGTTTACATGCATACTTTTCTCCTGCAGATCGAATCACACACACCACCCCCTTCAATACGAACCAAGTTTGCATTGGATCGACCTCAGTCGTATTGATTAAGGTGTTTACATGAAGACTTTTCAATCCGATTGAGCCATTAATCCGATTACAAGCAAATTATTTGGTTTATTTGTATATGTAAACATACATTTTAAAAAGATACTAACGGTACCATATAAAAAAGTACACCCTTAAAAGTACCTTAAAGTGTACATTTTAAAAAGCACCGTCCCAGTGATTTTTATCTTTATTTCTGACACAAGAGTAAGATCAGAAGCAATGCATGATGTAAGTTTTTCTGTATGCAGGTGCAGGAGGAGCGAATCTTTCACCAGCAGGTAAAGTGTGTCATCACAGATGAGAAGATCTGTCGAGTATGTAAGAAGAAAATCGGTAACAGGTGATTATTAATGAAATGTAACTCCTCGTATTTCTATGACATTTGAAAGAAAGGTTTTTTCAGAGTTGTGCGTCTTCTCCAGTGCCTTTGCCAGGTATCCCAATGGTGTGGTGGTTCACTACTTCTGCTGTAAAGACCGCAACACGTGTCCCAGCGAGTAGTTCAGACACACACGTGAAGGGTCAGCATGAAGATACCAAACTGAAGCTCTGCAGACGGAAATGCCAGTCTGGATGCTCTCTCTCTCTCTCTTTCTCTCTCTCTCTTTAATGGAAAGACAAAGGCATCATTCTCATAAGAAAATGAATCCGCTCCTCCATAGGAAACTCTGCCCACTGAGACTAAATTCAGATTTACTGCACAAAACAAAAGCTTATCTTCTCTTCTGTACTCACAAAGAATCTTTTCATCCAACGTGACGCTGTGTCAGATGCCCGGAGTAAAGGCTTGTGTTCGTATGCCCTCTCACATGACTGTTATTTTAAGCTGGGCTTGTAGGTGCTGCTGTAACTTTCAGATGAAATCAGACACGAGATTAAACTCTAATGTGGGGCAGCACAGAGCGTGACCGACCGTCTGATGGAGGAATAAAAGCTTTTCATTCTAGCGCGGTACATTAAAGTGTTTACAGCCGGAACTGGAAGTTTAGTATTTTAAAGCAATACCAGACATGTTGGTTGGTATTGTTTGCCAGTGCTTTGATTTTGTATTATTTTGGAGAGCTGTGAATGCTCGCCGTAGCATGCCACCTTTTTTTTTGGCTTTAATTTATTATGACCACGCTGTCTAAACACGTGCTTGGGGTCAGGAATGTATCACCTATGTGTGCGATCAGTATTTCACAGGCTTACTAAGTGTCCTCTCCTATTAACACTCGACTGTAAATCAACTGTTTGTACAGCTGATGGTCACTTCTAATAAACATGCATCTTCTCTAATGCACCGCCTCAAATCTCATTTATTTAAACAGAACTCATTTCTGTCTCTATCAAAATAACTGTGTAACTAATGCTTTGGGTTAGTGATTTAAACAAACCCAAACCATAATTAGAGTTATATAAAAGCACAAATCATGTCTTATTGTGAAGATGTGCGCTATCACTTATATACAAACTGTTTGATGATAAAACATTCTTATTGAATTGCATTAAAGGAGGGACTAGGGTTGCCAAGTCTGCGGTTTATCATGTCAGCGGGTTGAAGCGGCCCCAATAATGGGATATTTGTCCCCAGGATGGAATGCACATTTTAAGAGATTAACCCTCTTAACAAAAACACAGATTTACCCCAGAATTCCCCAGTATTTTACTGACCCAATCGTGTTTCAAAGGGGGCGGAAAGTTTCTTTTAACTACATTTAAATTTGTAGGATTTTTTTCAAATTCCCGTAAATTCCCATAAATCCCCATTAATTCTTATATTTTCCATTAATTCTCATATATTCCTGTAAATTCCCATGAAAAGTTAACAGCCTTGAATATTCCCATAATTTTGCATCCCTAGTTTCCCCCTCAAAAATCTATTGGGCTAGTTTTAAGGTAGCAATTGGGCAGGTTTTACTCCGAAAACCTGGCAACCCTGTGAGTGATGCAAGTTTTTCTTCTCTTTTGAGACGGTGAGCAAGCAAACTCTTGTAGCCGGATAGCAGCATGCTATAAAAATCCTATTAACCAGCAGTCTTTATGCTCTATTAATTGCAATGGGACCGAATAAAAACCACCTAGGTAGCCTTAGAAACCACACGTTAATCCACTTAAACGTGAAGGACACCATAGAAACCACACAACATCTGGCAACAACACCCTAACATCGGCTGTGAGTTCTGCACAGACTTTTCAACTATAAAAGTTAGTTTGGTTTACTTTCTCTAGCTGTCTGTTTATTCTTTCTGAGATTTTGTCCTTGTTTTATTTTAAGCTTTCTCTTCAGTGCATCTCCCTGAAGGAGTTTTACATTCACATGAAGGTGAAATCAGATGAGAATATAAGTCATATGCTTATTTCAAAGTTTGAAAGTCGAGGACAAGCCAAGAAAACAGCACACTGATCCAAAAAACCAATTCTTCAAGCTGCAGAGAGAGCACACAGTTACACACATCATCACAAAAACATTGAGAATCGTTAAAAACGAAATGTTTATTGTGTTTGGCCGTTGTCTCTCTGAATAATGTTATCGGTGTTGAGCAATGACTGAACAGTCAACCAGATAAAAATGAAAGTTAGCAGACACTTTTTGGCCGAGCTAAGCAACTTTGCTCTCCTCTTCTGGATGCTTGGAGGTTAAGAACAGTATTTTATGTATTCTAGACAATAAATATCTTGTAGACAGGATATTGATGATAGCGAGCTGTGCGAAGGTAGAGCAGGTGCACGGGGGTTGCCACACCTCTCAAATCTATTACATCGTGGTTTAATATATCTGGCATGTGTTGCACACTTCTTGACAAAAATATTGACATAAAATCATTGCTTGTCTTCTTTGGCATGATTTGAGAGATCATTTCTAAGGGGCAGTTTCCTGGACAGGGATTAGACTAGTCCTAGAACTAGACTAAAATAAATGTAAGAGTTGTCCAAACTAAAAACAACTTGCACAGACATATCTTAAAATACATCAGTACCCTTTGTTTTACCTCAAAATGCACACAAGTAATGTTTTTAGTAATGTAAGTTTGTTCAAACTAGTTATATTTCCTAATTAAACTATGGTCTAGTCCTAGCTTAAACTAATCCCTGTCCGGGAAACCACCCCTATATGTAGCACAAACAATCACGAAAAAAGAAACAGATTTTGACAGAGAAATGTAAGTATGCTTGTACCAGATGAAGAGACATCAAGATCTCTGTGTACAGATTTTGGCATTAGGATCAGAGGTTCATATGGTTCATTATCAAGGCTGTTCCAGGATCAGATGGGTTGTGTTTGTCCCTGTAGTTCCTGAGAAGGGGTGTAAACTTAATTTTAACATTCCTGACTAGTGAGTAGTTGCTATATAAATTATAAAAATGAGTTTGAAATAATTTAAAGGGCACTTATGCAAAATCCTTTACAAGGTGTTTGGACAAAATGTGTGTTGGCAGTGTGTGAACACAACCACCCACTCCCTTTAAACCAAAACAGTCTCATTAGACATGTCGTCGTTTTGATTCTCTTATCAATGTGATGTCACACGCACAACCTTGAGGTGGATGGGCTACAACAGCAGAAGACCCCACCGGGTACCACTCATCTCCACTGCAAATAGGAAAAAGAGGCTACAATTTGGACGAGCTCACCAAAACTGGACAATTGAAGACTGGAAAAATGTTGCCTGGTCTGATGAGTCTCGATTTCTGTTGAGACATTCAGATGGTAGAGTCAGAATTTGGCGTAAACAGAATGAGAACATGGATCTATCATGCCTTGTTATCACTGTGCAGGCTGCTGGTGGTGGTGTAATGGTGTTTGGGATGTTTTCTTGGCACACTTTAGGCCCCTTAGTGCCAATTGGCCATCATTTAAATGCCACGGCCTATCTGAGCATTGTTTCTCACCATGTCCATCCCTTTATGACCACCATGTACCCATCCTCTGATGGCTACTGATGAGTTCACTGTACTAAAATGGCCCCCACAGTCACCAGATCTCAACCCAATAGAGCATCTTTGGGATGTGGTGGAACGGGAGCTTCGTGCCCTGGATGTGCATCCCACAAATCTCCAACAACTGCAAGATGCTATCCTATCAATATGGGCCAACATTTCTAAAGAATGCTTTCAGCACCTTGTTGAATCAATGCCACGTAGAATTAAGGCAGTTCTGATGGCAAAAGGGGTCAAACACAGTATTAGTATGGTGTTCCTAATAATCCTTTAGGTGAGTGTATATTAATAATATACATACCTTACTAATGCAGATTTTAGGAGCATTGGATTGGGAGAAAAAATGAGAAACACATTACTACTGTACAGTCTGATTGAATGTCAATATAGGATACACATTTTAATAGTTTAATGTTGAACAGCTTCATAATAGAATCTCTGATATAGGATGAAGATGATGAATGCATTGGTCTGCTGTGTGAGAAACACAGAAAAAGAGTATTTCTCACTGTAACAGATTAACCAACTTACCCATCATCCACATGTGGGCATTTACAGTCAAACATCCGTACACAAGATGTCAGCATTTACAAGACAGTTTTACTATAAAAACCTCAGTTTCTTTAACCTAATGTTACATATGATGGTTATTTCACAGTTTGATATAACAGCTGTGGCGCATTATCAGAGCTGTTGATGGGCTGAAGTCATCTCATACAAGAAAAGTGAAACATAAGTTACACGGAAAAGGAAAATCCTGTCCGACTGCCAAACACTCAGTGTAAGAGCAGCTGTTTGTGCTTTTAACCCTGAACAACCTGAAACATGCACGGCCAATCTGACTTCACTGTAAATCTGAACAAATCATCCTGCTGGGCTTCAGATTGATGAAGATGAATCATTTTAGCAGGATTATTGCATTTTATCTGCTGCATTATTGCAATCTTTTACATTACTGGATTCTGGACTCTTTGTCACGTGAGCAGCGTGCCATACGGCAAAAAATAAATTTCTTTGGCAAAAATATGCTTTAAATATGCTCAATACATTTTGTATAAAGTAGGGCTGGGAAAAGATTAATTGCGATTAATCGCATACAAAATAAAAGTGATTTTTGGCATAATATATGAGTGTGTGCTGTGTGGAATTATTATAAATACACACATATTCATGTATGTATTTAAGAAACATTTACATGTGTATATATATTTATTTATATTTTTATATATTCTATATACATTTTTAAAAAACAATGTGTGTGTGGTTAAATATACACAATAATTACACACAGTACACACACAAATACTATGCAAAAAATAACTTTTAATTTGTATGCAATTAATCGCGATTAATCTTTTCCCAGCCCTAAGTAAAGCTTAATTAAACATATTTTTCAATTTGAAAATATATTTAGTTTTAGCCTTTATATAACAACATATATTTCAAAATGTATTTCAGGGGCAACACATACATTTACAATCCATAAAGCAAAAAATATATGTATCCTGGCCAAAATACAAAAGTTTGTATAAAATTTATTAAGTATAAAATGTATAAAATATTAAATAAGAAGTATATTTTTGCATTTAAAAAAATTATATAATTAAACCTTTTAAACCGGTTATGTTTACAGCATTGTAACATTTTCCCGGACAGGGATTAGACTAGTAGTCCTAGACTAAAATAAATGTAAGAGCTGTCCAAACTGAAAACAACTTGCACTAACATATCTTAAAATTCATATATCCTAATAATACATTTCAAAATATACAAAAAATGGACAAAAATATATTAGTGAAAAAACATTTTTGTAAACAAATTTCAAATTATATTTCAATACATATATTTTTTGGTCATTTTTTATTATTATTATTATTTTTAAATAAAAATATATTTTAAATTGTATTTGAATATTTTGTTGCCGTATGGGTGGATGAAAAGTCCTGTAGATATTTGGAAGAATTTTTGGTGCACAACCTTATTTAACACTGAAAAAAAATATTCATTCAATTTACTCAATTTTTTGAGGTAAGTGGTTGCAATCAATTTATTTAAGCTACATTTAAACAAAAGTTTTTATTTTTATTTTACTTTACTAATCTTTTTTGTTTAAATGTAGCTTAAATAAATTGATTGCAACCACTTACCTTAAAAAAATTAGTAAATTGAATGAACCATTTTTTCAGTGAACTTGTAACAGTGTTTCATAAAATAAATTATGTAGAGAGAGTAATTACAATTCGCATAAATGTTGAGCCAAATAATGCAATTTCCTATGTGTCACAGTTTTTGTTTAGAAAGTTTCCGTGACAATGATCACACACACACACCAATTAAAGCTTATTATTAAAAAATATACAGTATATATATAGCCTATGTTTAAGTGCAGATAACCAGACCAAATTCAGTCTGAGGTAACACACATGCAGTTCTCAATCCTGATCCTGGAGCTCCACTGCTCTGCACATTTTGTCTCCTTTATTTAACACAGCTGATTAAAATCATCATCTCATTAGCAAAGATCTCATTAAACTAAACTGAGTCTGTCAGATGAGAGAGACATACACGACCAGATTGAGACCACTACAGAAAATGTATACTGTATGCAGTTGAGTTTTGTCAGGCACTAGGACCTGCGGTTCACCCGACACACAGAGATCCGCTCGATCACAGCAGCTGTAGTGTGGCTGTTGACTGCGCACGCGGCTTCATCATCACCATCATCATCATCATCGGCGACAACAGATCACACACACACACGGAGAGAGAGTGACACGAGCTCAAGAGCAGCACATGATGCGCAGGATTCGGGCCAACGCCATCCTCATCCTCACCGTGGCCTGGATCCTGGGCACCTTTTATTACCTGTGGCAGGACAGTAAAGCATCCTCAACCTCATCCTCACAGCCGAAGAGCCACGCGCAGAAAACCAGGTTGGATGAGCGCACGCTACCTCTCATCGTAAGTCGTAATGATGATCAGCATTACTGCAGTGTGTGTGTGTGTGTGTGTGTGTGTGTGTGTGTGTGTGTGTGTGTGTGTGTGTGTGTGTGTGTGTGTGTGTGTGTTTGGGATGTCATGTAATGCGCTTTCATTACACTGTTCATGTATGCAGACTGGGTGCGCGCGTGCGCATGCCCGCACAGTGATGTCAGGTGCATGTAAGAGGCTTTTCCTTAAGCCAGCTGCAGGTGTGTCTGTGTGTGAGTGAGTTTGAATATGTGAATAAAGATGGGAACACAAACTGAACTTTGCATAAACACAATGGCAAAGCTTTTCTGTGAGGTTTAGGTGAAGGGGATTTGATTAGCTCAGAAAGTCTCTGTATGCCATCATTTATGATTATATCTACATTCATTTATGATGACATTTAAGATACAAAAATGAAAAATAAGTTGATGGGAAAATATGCCCAACAAGCCATGTCAGCTACCGATAACTTTAATCCTAAAAATCCTGATGGACTTTCAGTTGGATCCCAACCTAACATCAGCTCAGATTTTCTACATCACACACCAGTAGCTTTACATTATTTCATAGATCTGTGATGTGATTCTGATCAAACTGGATTTCACGAATCCGATACGATGGTTGATCTGACATTTCTTTAGGGTGTTTTTGCAATACAGTCCATAAACTGCTATGGTAACCTTGAAGAGTTAATGTTGATTGTTTAATTGTGAATGGGTGTCAGAATTATTGAAGAGCCGATGTGAACCGGTTTCATGTTACTCGTGCATGTAATCTAACATTGATGCATTCAGCAGATGCATTTTTTTTTATACAAAGTAACTTCTCCGTATATGAGAGTCAAACCCGCGAGCGTACACAAACTGAGCTACATGAGATCTGTCATATGTTATTCTCACCCCGTGCACTCTTTCTGAACGTCATGTGCTGCTTTCTTTTCACACTTATATCTTTCATTGTAAAACAAGAGTGCCTCAGATTGACTCAGCTGAGGGGATGTGAGGCAGCTGTACTGGAGGACAGATGTTTGTTGTTTGGTTTTCTCCTCACAGTTTAATGCCACATTTAGCAGGTGAAGGGGAAACTCAGGTTTGCTTCCTCAAAGTCAAACGTCTGCTTCCTTTAGACGAGAATATCTTAATATTTACATTTATGCATTTGGTGGATGCTTTCTTTGCATGCGACTAACCTTCTGAACTGCAAACACTAGCTGCGTTTCCATTAGAGATTGGCACAAAACGTTTGTGTTATTTTCTAAATATCGACTTAGATTATGGCATTTTTATTAACCGATGATATGCAGCTGAAATGTAGTTTTTCCTCTTACAAAAAGAAATTCCAAACATTCACGTCGACTGATGTTAGTAGGTTTACTAAAATCATATCCACTGCACTAGCCATTATTATTAACCGAAGGAGATTTGGAGGTAATGGTACCTTTTTAATTTAAATCAAAAGAGATGTAGGACTGTTCTCTAAACGTTTCATCTTCAAATAATCCTTATGTGACTTACATTTTTCAGGTGACGTGGTAATGCAATGTTTCCATTGCCATTTTCTTTTTCCATTTGTCTGAAAAACCACCTCATGCGAGTGTAAAATGTTTTTTGTGACATATGGGAGTTTTTCCTAAATTGACATGTTTCCATTGATTATATTTTCAATTCGCAATGTCAATTTAAAGGGTAATGGCAATGCAGCTACAATGCTCTACCAGCTGAGCTATAGGAAATGTATTGGTTTTGTGATTTTCATTGGATGGATTTACACATGCAGAAATAACACAAAATACATTAGATGATTAAACATAGTCTGATGTGTTAAACACCAGGAGAGATGAATTCAGTATCCATGTGCTTTATCCTCTGTCTCCATGGCAACAGCATCTCTCTTTAAACACATTTAAACAGTAACGTGATGGCCACTAATGTCTCAAAACAAAATCAAACTGTGTGTTCACCTGCACTATCACTTCATTCTTTTACATTTACATCCATGCTCTGTATTTAAACCTGATCCTGATGCTTTCAGCCACAAAAACATACATACGTTTTCGCAAAGTTCCGGTAGACTTCTGTAAAGAATTCACCACAACAGAGTCGAGGTCTTGTCGGGTCCAAAGAAATGTATCTGACCCGAAATGACCCAAATCACTTTTTATCCAATCTGAGACAAACTCGAGAACTTAAGACCCGAGTCCGACCCGAACAGTGCCTTTTTTTTTTAACCAAACTGGACCTGAATGTTAACGCCACTGACTTGTGTGCAGTCTGCATCGCCGCACGTACCACTCAGACAAAAAGAAACCCCTTGCATCCAATATACTGGTGCATTTATTTTCATTTATTATCTGATGACGACACTAAGGTAACCTCTAAAATGTGCATTAAAAATTGATTAACAGGTTTGTCTCAACCAAAATTAACCTACCGCCAGCCACACGATGTTGCAAGCGCTCTTGGCAAACAGAGGAGGGGTTGGAAAAGGACTTGATGCACACACGTGAGAGAGTTCGGGCCATTTTAAATGACCTGAGGCCGCAAATATTATACCCATCATGTTTTTAATGCACACGTGAACCTTTTAAAGCCGTATCTGGCTCGGGTCGGACCTCAGGTTTTAGTATCTAAGTGGACCTATTTAGAGTCTCTCTAGAGTAGATTATTTCTTATAACAATAAATAACAAGTAAACGACTTTAGTTCAAAACATTGCTATAGCGTATCAACTACTGCACTGAGCTCATGTTACTGTATAAAAAAAATGAATGTATACAATGTTGGATCCAGATTCTTAAAGTCTTGACTGGTTATCACACAGCGATGATCCACGCTGGCAGTCTCTTCCCATGTTTTTTATTTTCGACCAGATATTTGTTTCAGAGGTTTATTTGAGGAAAATGGAGAAATGTGTTTCTTATGCACATATATACGACATGTGTTTTATAGCAGTGCAATCACTTTTAGGTACTCTGTGTTTCCCAGCATCATGTATGTGTTTGATCATCACACATGCTGATATTATTGCAGGACTGCTAATGGTCTGGTTGGATTTTGTTGTTTTTATCTGGTTTTAAACAGCCAAATAGCTTGGACGCAAACAACACAGCCCAGATGTGTGTATGTCATGAGAAATCTCTCTGGCGGTTCTGAATGGTTTGTTCAATATGAGAGACTGTTATAGACTCTTATTCTACATGAGGAAAATTGCTGCTTTTTCTGTGCTTTTCTTATGTCTTATATTTCTTATACGTATCAGTGGCTTTCGTTGAAAAATATTTGTTATTCTAGTTTGATGAACTATTGCACATAATAAATTTAGTTTTGTACACAGAACAGTGACACAATTTAATCTTGGATAAAATGTTTAATGTGCTCTCATTTGTTCATTCTAAGGGGGTGTGCACACCAAAGCTTTTATGCTGGCGGCCAGCGTATATTTTCAATTCTTTCCAAGGCAGCTGACTTTTTTTCCGCGCTGAAAGCCGAGAGTTGAAAAATATTTAATTTCAGGTGAAAAGCTCAGCTTGTCAATGTCAGTTTTCACACGGCTGTCCAATCACAGTGGAGGAGGGGCGGGACAAATATCATATCGTTCAACGACTGATAAACAAAGCAGAAGTATTAAAGAGCTCAGCTGAAGAAAGCTGGCAGTCGGCGTCCCTCTGGCGTTTTCAGCCGTGTTTGAAAGCTTTGGTGTGCACATCCCCTAAATGAATAAATGAATGTAAGTCCTAATTAAGTTAATTTGGTCAAGACACAAACAGTCGAGTTTAGATTCAAAACAATTCAGTGTTTTTTTTTTTTCTAAGTGCCCTGCAGAACTTTTAGAATTTTTGGGGTTGCAAAAGGGCGGAAAGTTTCCGGTAAATTTCCATGGGGACTTAATCTGGGGAATTTTGGAAATATTCAAAACTGGAAACTTAACGGGAATTTGTGGGAATTCTTTGGAAATTTTGGGAAATGTATATAAACCATATCATATACAAACATAAATAAACATTTAGTTTGGTCCAAACAAACTTTTGGGTGTTTTGGTGGTTAGTTTTGGTTAGTATCTCACCTAAATGTTTTCTCAGTCAGTGTATTTGTATTAACAATGATTTAATGTTGTTGCACACTTGCTTACACAAAACATTTTGCCATTATTTTGTGTGCAGGATTGAAGAAACTATCTGTGCATGTTATGGATGAATGCAAGTACATTCAGCGGGTGTGTCCTCAATGGCCCTTTAGTAAGCAGTGTGCTGTGTGCACGTGACTGAGGAATGTGCAGGGTGGAAATTCAACTGAAATGGCATTAAATCTTGTTGTTTTAAGCCTTTTTAAAAGTACATTTAAGTTCCCTGTTATAGGCAACTCTGCAATTTCCAGTTGATTCCTATTAATTCCAATATGTTTAAGTTAATTCCCATGGAAAGTTTCCAGCTTTGAAAATTCACAGAATTTTGCAACCCTAATTATAATACAGACGTTGTTCATTGACCGTTATTAGCTGACAATGGATTTATCTGCTGCCGGTTATATTTGGTTATAACTTAAACATTTGGCCCATTATTGGCTTGTCTTCAAACCCTGCCTGTAGTTCTGTACTTTAATTAATCTGCTTTGAATGTAAATGCCTTTTTTATGTCATCTGTGCCTGTAAGATAAGATCAAATCAAATGGTCAAGCATTCCAGCGTGTCTTTATACTTCATTAATAACAGAAATGCATTTACAAGTCCTAAAAGTATAAGAGCTTTATGTGCACAAATCAAATGGTTTATAACATCTAACCGTAACTCAAGCTTTTAGTTTTTATTGACACGGTCTGTAGAGCATCATATTGCACATTTATTTATCTCCTCCGAGCCAACATCACATTCCCGTCTCTTTCCTCTGACCTCTTTTCTGTGCATTTGGTACTCCATGTTTCATTTATAGATAAAGAGCTTGATGTATGAGAAATCTCCTGAATGGTTTGTTCAGTATGAGAGCTGCTTATGTAACTGTTATACACTATTGCATGTTTTCCTTGTGCTTTCTTACATTCAGATATATCTAATTTTCTCAGACCACATTTAAAATCTGTGCAGAAAATGTTTGGATTTAGTTCAAATTCATCAAAATAAGATTGCTTTCCTTTCCTGAATTATTTATGTAGGATCATGTGGGATATAAACGTCAGTGTTTTTGGCAGACTCTTGTTTATTGGTGAAACAGCAGAGAAACTTCCCATATAAAATTGCACACAAAATTCCCTTGTGGTCGGAGCCGATGTTGTGGTGGACAGTGCTCCGACATGTAGTGCAGATGTACTTTCAGCAACCAAAGGTTGTATCCCAGTGTCCATTGCTGATCCCGTACCCCTCTCTCCACCCTGAGCTTTTCTGTCTTCTCATCACATTAATATCTGTCAAAATAAAGGCAAAAATGGCCCAAAAAATAACTTAACCCGCTCACCAGGGAATTTATTAAAATCTCTGAAGAGAAAAGTTTATTATAGTATATCCTGTATTCTATGAAACTAAAAAAAACAACAACTCCTTTTTGAGCTTTTCTTTGGCTCTGTTTTTTTCTTTGCCAATGTTTTACACACAGTCTTCTTTTTTTCACATACGTTTTTTTTTACAACGTTGCAACCACTTACCTTAAAAAATTGAGTAAATTGAATGATACATTATTTTCAGTGCATTTAAGAAACATTTACATCTGCTTATGTGTATTTAGATTATAGATATAGAGCTTCATTAATTTCTTACCTTGAACATCTCAAAACGACTATTATGATATATAATGAATATTTTTTCCACATTTTAGAATAATGCTAAACTCATCAAAACTAATACAAATATAACTATGGGAATTATGTTGTGATAATTAAAATAAATAAGAGAGATTATATTTTTAGTACCTTTAGTGTCATCACCCTTTGTCTAAATTTGCAGAAACAATCTCTTGTGTTTTGTTTTTTCACTCAGCTTCTCGAGGTTTTACCTTGAGATGATTTTTAAACACAATTGAAGTTATTCTGCACTGTTATTGGCTGCTATTTCTTTATTATTCAATTCAAGTCATTCATTTAAAAAAAAATTTCTTTAAATAAGATCATTTCTTTTAAAATGAAAAGAATTAATATGTTATCCCATTTATATTTTTCATGTCATAACTAATTTCTAACATTTTGACCTATGCTTTCATACACTCCATGATGTGTAATTCAGTCTCTTTTTCTGTGTTTTAGGTGACCCATGCACCTAAGGGTGATCCGTTGGGTCAGCTGTTGGGCTTGTTTGACGAAAAATCTTATCTAGCCAGTAAAACGCTGAAAGCTGGAGAGGATCCATATAGAGATCATGCGTTTAACCTACAGGAGAGCGATCGACTGGGCAGTGAGCGCTCCATCAGAGACACACGTCACTATAGGTAACACGCACGCACGCACACACAGACACACACACATTTAAATCCAATGTGTGGAAATTATCCAGCAATAATCTGTTCAGTTCAGTGTTCAGGGTTGTGTCTGCTGAACTACATATACAAAGAAACTCCCACAACATATACATATTTGTGTGTTCACAGGTGTGCCTCCATAACCTTTGACCCTGACCTGCCGTCCACCAGCATCATCATCACATTTCATAATGAAGCACGCTCCACCCTTCTCCGCACTGTTAAAAGGTAACAACATCTACGCTTTACATTTACATTCATGCATTTGGGAAACACATTCATCCAAAGTGACTTACAATGTATTTTAGTTATACTTGTTCATCATTATGTATGTTTACTGGAAATCAAACACAAAAACATCTCCTTAATACACTTTTTTTAATAAAAGTTTTGCATCCGTCTGATTCTTTTAAAATGTGTTTTTAATGTAGTGTGTTAATGAGAAGCCCGGCTCATCTGATTCAGGAGATTATTCTGGTGGATGACTTTAGTTCTGACCGTGAGTAGAGATTCATTTCACATCCATACACAATAAACTAGTAAATGAATGAGAAGTACTCACTCCCTTTGTTCTGTATGTCTGTGTGAGTCAGACTGATCTCAGACCTGCTGTGAATCAGAATTGTAGCTCCGCTGTGATTAATGGTAAATAGAGACCAAAAACTGGCAACTTGAACTGTGATTTTCCAGAGACCATGTGTTCAGACAGTGCAGTACATTCACAGTGACATTATGACCATAAACGCGCACACACACGCACACGCGCACACACACACACACACACACACACACACACACACACACATGCTGGTTGGCTGAAGTTTGTATTAAAGATAAGATGTATGTATGTTTTAGCTGATGTATGTTTCTGAAGAAAACTGTACATTTGTCTGCTCTTATAGCAGTATATATGGAAGCCCATTTCCGCCACATAAGATAAAAATCATGCTCTGGTAAATCAAAATTATGAGATAAAAAAGAAATTATGACTTTAAGTTTTACATAATTATATCTTTTTATCTTGACTTTTAACTCTTTCCCCGCCATTGACAAGTTATCTCTTCAATAAAAGAATACTCCTCCCTGCCAACGATGAGTTTTTACGGCAATGCATAGTTCTGCTACTATCCACTAGGTGTCGCAACTTATTAAACACTAAAGCAGGGGTGGGGAACCCTGGTCCTGGAGGGCCACTGTCCTGCAGAGTTTATTTCCAACCCTAATTAAACACACCTGAAAAATCAAATTAAAGTCTTCAGGATTACTTGGAAATTAAATTCTGGTGTGTTTGATTAGGGTTGGAACTAAACTCTGCAGGACAGTGGCCCTCCAGGACCCAGGCTGGCAACTTAAAAAAAAAAAACGCTGGCGAGGAAAGAGTTAGTCATAATTTCTACTTTTTAATCTTCTTCTTATGACACTTTTCTCATAATTTCTGTTTTTATCTCATAATTATGATTAACCGGAGCATGATTTTTTTCTTATTTGGCAGAAATGGGCTTCCAAAGTATCAGAGAAAGCAGATATTACCCCAAAAACCAAGGATTGACACTGAATTCATATTGGACCAATAGTATTTACACTGGAGTCACATTGGCCAAACATTGTCAATGCTGTGTGATTCTTGGAACTGTAGGAGAATTTTATCCTGACAGCCCGTGACTAAAAGACTGTTGTGTGTCCGTTCAGCCAATAAAATCATTGAGGGGAACCGTATTATTACACTTATGAAAATTAACCATGGTTTTACTACAGTTAAATAAAAAAAAGCATGGTTACTGTAGTAAAATCATGGTTTTGCTGATAGTAATCAATACACCAAAAAACCATGGTTACTACACTTTTACCACAAAAAACACGATTCATTTTGTAAGAATAAACTCGACTAAAATACCCAAACCATTACAGAACCTCCACAGACCATAACAAGTTTGATGTGATAGATTTAATGAT
Organism: Paramisgurnus dabryanus; assembly: GCF_030506205.2. Classification (NCBI taxonomy): domain Eukaryota; kingdom Metazoa; phylum Chordata; class Actinopteri; order Cypriniformes; family Cobitidae; genus Paramisgurnus; species Paramisgurnus dabryanus. Next base: position 36,223,053 of record NC_133353.1, on the reverse strand, counting down.
TTGTTGAGTTTTGATTATCTGCACATCGTGTTGATACTGAATGCAATTTTTCTTGATTTAAACACACCGTGGTATTACTATGGTACATTTACAGAACATTATAGTATGCAATGCTGTAGTATATCATTGTTTGTTTGTTTGGGCACAGCAAAGGCTGTTATTACAGTGAGTTCCTTTTTTTGGACGAGCTGAACTATGAAAGGGAAGAGGTTTGGGGTTTTAGATATTTTTGTCATGTTAGTTTGTGAGTGTACAGTATATTACCAGTGCCAAGTTACTGATACAACAATGCAAATGATAAATGGGTAAAATGTCTTGTGTCAGGGCATTTAACTGTAGTTTTTAAGGTTATGGATTATATTTCTATGTTTTCACTGCACCAGAATACTGTACTGAATTCTGTCTGTATACCTTCAGTATTTAGTATTGAATATCTCAGAGAATAGGTTTAGTGAGATTTATGCGTAGTGAGGTGAGTTAGTCTTGGTAAAGCAGGATTTTACCTTCATCTTTAAATCATGAATAGTGCTGCTCATAATTGAGCTCCTATTTCATCATCAGCATCATCTGAAGAACTCAATGTTCAGAAACATTCATGTATTTTCTCTCAGGATCTCATTGTGTCTTTAAAACTGTAAACCTTATGTAAGCATAGATGAATAATACGAGCTCTGTACATGGTAATGAGATATCATGAGCCTCAAATGCGATTATTTCCTCCTCCTTATGTAAACCCTGTGCATGCAAAAGACGGCTGGAAAACAGACCAATCTCAACATTACACCAACTGTGTTGTGACTGCTGTGTTAACCTTCTATGCTAGTTAATGCTATATGCTAGTTAATGCTATATGCTAGTTAATGCTATATGCTAGTTAATGCTATATGCTTGCGTTTAGGCTGAAGTTCTACTATTGACGTTACAGTTACATTTTGCAGGTCCATAAACACAAACTTGGCACTCAGAAACGTCCATTAACAATCTCCAAACAATTGATTATTCCTCAAAATCTGTAATCTGTGACAAATCATAGGGTTGTAAGTGGACATGAAAAACTGACTCTGGATCATTTTTGCACTTAATAAAGCCACAAACCTTCTGTGTAGATATCAGAGAACAATTTAACAGATTATTCAGATGCATTCTTTGGCACCTTTAAGTCATTTTAGATCACAGGTAAAAAAACTTTTAATGTCTTGACCACTGTGTCTTTTTGAGCAATTGACATTATCAGCATTATTATTATTATTATTATTATTATTATTATTATTATTATTATTATTATTATTATTATTATTATTATTATTATTATTCAAATATTTTGGTAATTTTTTCTTATTTTGTAACAATCACAGTCAAATGAAAATAAATGCATCACTGAATTCCAGAAAATGTCCCACATTAAAATAACACCATAAAGTGTTTTACACATACAGGTTTCTGTGTAAGATCAGTTTGATCTCTGCTAATCTGTGATCCCATCACCATCTGTCTCTCTCACTCTCGCTCTCTCTTCTTTATTATAGTACTGTATATATAAAGCAACACTTGACTGTGTGTATATGACTTCTGTGAGTGTGGTTGCTGTGGTTTCTCTGAGCTCTACATTAATCTGTTATCATGCTGTGATTTATTTTTACTCTTCAGCTTTTGTCTTTGTGTTTTTATTGTGCGTTAATAGTTTCATTCACAGATACATTTTGCTATACTCTTACTTAATAATACTTGATTTAGAATTCAGCAGTCAAATATTTCTGTAATCTGAATCTGCTGACCCTTAATGCTCCAGGTTTGATGTTTTTCTCTTTCTCTGCAGCTGAAGATTGTCGACTGCTCTCTCAGATCCCAAAGGTGCGCTGTCTGCGCAATGAACGCAGAGAAGGTACGTGTGTAAAATAAGAGTTTACTTACTGTAAGATTGAATAGAAATCACTCATACACTTTCTAAACTAACATTTTATATGCAATTTCATTTAAATGTGACTGTTAAAATACCCATCCGAAGTCTCTTTTAAAAGTTTTTGAAGCATTTTTGTTTACATATTTTCATAAGTAAAGTTAAATTTCAGAATTGTCACATCCACAATTTTTCCTCATTAATGCACTAATAAAAATGTAAATAAATATTTAGTGATCTTTAAAGAGCCCACCCCTTTCTGTGTTTTAATTCACAGAAATCCTACAAAGTATATTGTGTCCCAAAACTTTGTGTCGTTTTTGGTCACACCTGTAACGCATGAATACTGTCCAGATCTAAAGATATAAGCGACAAATTTAAAATTATATCATATTTTTTTTCTGATGTCTGGACTCTATCATCAGGGTTTTAGGAAAATATAAATGTTTAATATATATGGTAATAAATGCATATGTAGTTCAATTGTTTTACTGCAGCCATCACGTCCATAACGTTGGAATTGCTAATATGAATTACAGCATCTCTCTGGCTATAAAAACCAAAGAACGGCTACTCTCTTGTGTAAGATTTAAAGAAACAATTTGCCCAAATACCCTTTGCACATAAAGAATTCATATTAATACCTCAGAGGTGCATATTGTATGGGACATAGTAGGACCTTTTTAAAGGGTACTGCCCCAGTGACAGCTAGGGACCAATATTAGAGAATTTTCTGACAGTGTGTATTACATATTGCATTATGCATTGATTGTAATTGATTGCAGATGCCTGACTATGTTAATAAAGGTGTTATATAGTGTGTTGTGTGTTGTGTTCAGGTCTCATTAGGTCTCGTGTTAGAGGAGCATCTGCAGCTTCAGCCTCCATCCTGACGTTTCTGGACAGTCACTGTGAGGTGAACACAGATTGGCTTCAGCCTATGATCCAAAGAGTTAAAGAGGTGCGTCGACTCGTCTCTATTACACTAAACACACATTACACACAGCACATAGTATACCAGATCAGCACTTGTTTTATCAGATGATGAATTTCTCTCTTACTCTCTGACCGAGCTTTTAGTGTTATTAATGACTCATGAATGATCTGAATCCAGAAAGGATCTTCTGAAACATATTTTCTTAAGAACAGAGAGAGAGAGAGAGAGAGAGAGAGAGACACTTTATCTTCTCACAGCTGCACCGTATCTCATCTTCACTCTCTTCATCATTCCCTCTGCTTTTTTTCCTAAACAAAAGCTTATGTATGTAGCTAGCCTCATTGTTTCAACCTTAAATATTAACAAATGTTAACTCTTTCCCAGCCAGCATTTTTTAAAAAGTTGGCTTATTTTTTCATGATTTTTACAAAAGTTAAATAACATTTTCTTTTATAATTACTGTATATAAACATAAAATATAAAAAAATGAAAGAACAGAGCCTCTGCTTTCAAACAAAAAAAGTTTCATCCTGGTTTATTTGTTTTCTTTTATCATCTCTTAAATATGGGTAGGTTTGTTCAAAAATACCAAATTTTGAGCAAAAAGCTGAGAAAATTGTGTTTTTGTGAAGGACTTTTGTTAGAGATTCAGAATGAAAATCAAAACATACACAGGGTTTTAACTGTTTTTGGGTCAGTGGATGCTTCAGTGTTTTATAAGTTGGGTAAGAGTGCCACCTAGTGGATAATAGCAGAAATATAGATTGGAAAGAGTCATTGGCAGAAAAGCATTAACTCTTAATTGGTGAGATAACTTATCAATGGCGGGGAAAGACTTAAAGTACACACTTAGCTGCATTTCCGTTAAAGATTTGCATACTTTCTAAATGTAAACAAAAGACTATTGCGAAATGATAGTGTTTCCATTATCTATTATTATTAACTATTATTTAGTTCATACTGCGTCATCTTCAAATAATAATTATATGATTACTTGCATCAGGTGACCTTGCAGTTTTGCAAAATTCACCTTTTCCAAATTGCCTGAAAAACCACCTCATGTGAGCGTAAAAAAAAACTGCGATATGGAGATGGGAGTAAGTAGTTTTTTTATTGGCCATATTTTTAATTCCCAATTTCAATTTGCGCAATTAAAGGATAATGGAAATGCAGTTAGTGTTTGACACTATAGACCATTTTGCGAGATGTAAACAACACTGGTCCAGAAACAGTTTGTAACAGTTTTCTTTATAGCACATATATCTTTAAGGTGTTTCTTTGACTTTTTAATTCAGTTCTATATGTTCTGTTGGTTGTATTTTATCCCAACATTTATGTAGTGTTAAAAAACTGATACATGAAGTGCTTCTGCACCAGTGTTGTTTACATCTTGCAAACTGGTCTATAGACACAAAACATTTAAACATTATATATTAAGAGATCATTAAGGTTTTTCTATGTTTATGTTGTTTGTTGCATTACAGTACTAAGATATTTACTGAGATAAATTGAATTTATGAATATGTCAGGATTATAATGTCAACAATCCCAAAAATCTTAACAGGGCTAAAAATATCCTAGACATATATTTTTAAAAAAAAAATTTTTACATATCTTTGAGTAATTCAGAGTTAAACAGTATAGAGAATATATGAAGGTAAATATCCAATGGTTTATCCTCCAAAACCATGTATTATTATAATCTGACAACATTCCTGTACCATGGTTCCGCCCCGGTTTTTCTTTCTAAGGGATGGAAAGATGAGTTTTCACTGACAGACCTCTCATTATCAGTTGTAATGTATGACACTGTTGTGTATGAGATGGGTTACAGATGGAGGTCCGGGTTTCCCCCCACCCAAACTCAATCTCTCTGGAGTCCAATGTGTTCACAGTGAGAGCCAGTCTTTAATCCAAAACATTTGTTTCTCTCTTATGCAGTTGTAATGTGAACTTCCCCGGCATACAAGATTTTATGTGACACAGTTGCTTACATGATCATAAATAGTTTAACATATTACACCGCAGTAAACCAAGAGTCACACTGACATGAGATTTGATGTGTTTGTTTACATGTTTTGTGTTGATGTGTAGTTCAGGTTATTCAGGGATGGTTACACGTTTACAGAATGTCCCAGTAGTAGATGATTACAGGTTTTAATGGTGTTTATTGTGGTTTTAGGATCACACTCGTGTTGTCAGTCCTATCATTGATGTCATCAGTTTGGATAACTTCGCCTATCTGGCCGCATCTGCAGATCTGAGGGGAGGTGAGAGAGCTCAACGTTAATGTGTGTAACATCTAAAGCAGTGCAATGCTTTTTACATAGCAAAAGTTTATTTAATGTATTGTAAAGTTTCTTCTGCTCCTTAGATGTTGCTCCTAAAAATAAACCTGCAGTAATCTCAGTGTATCCACAGTAATCTCTCTGTTAGCTTTTAAAGGGGACATTTCAAGACTTTTTTAAGATGTCAAATAAATCTTTGCTGTCCCCAGAGCACATATGCGAAGTTTTTGCTCAAAATATCATATGGATAATTTATTATAGCATATTAAAATTAACACTTTGTAGGTGTGAGCAAAAATGTGTCATTTGTGGGTGTGTCCTTTAAAATGCTAATGAGCTGATCTCTCCACTAAATGTCAGTGCCGTGGTTGGATAGTGCAGATTAAGGGGTGGTATTCTTATAATAAGATCCCCTTCTGACATCACAAGGGGAGACAAATTTCAATGAGCTATTTTAATTATACCATTGAGATATGGCGGACAGTGTGCAACTCGCTGAAGGTGGAAACTATGGTAATGCAGGACTGTCAGTCCGTGGCAATGGGCGGGGCTTTATCAGTGTGATGTCACATCGATAAAAGAATCAAAATGGCATGTCTAATAAGACTGCTTTGGTTTAATGTGGATTAAAAAAGGAGTAAGTGGTTCACAGACTGCCAACACACATTTATGTCCTAACACGTTGTAAAAGTGGATTTTGCACAATAGGTGCCCTTTAAATCTCCTGAGTTTTGAAAGTGTGAACATTTTGAAGTTTTTCTCTCTGTTCTGTTTGTGTGCTAGTTATTAAAATGATCTGATAGCAGACACGCTGAAGAGATTTGCATGGGTTGAGCAAAATGTTTCTCCTCTCTTGTAGGGTTTGACTGGAGTTTACATTTCAAATGGGAACAAATTCCCATAGAACAGAAAATGGCAAGAAATGACCCAACACAACCAATCAGGTCCAGTTTACAAACTATCTCTGTGTTTTCAGTTTAACATACTTTCTGGAATGATGATGTTATACATCCAGATCTATCTCTGTGTGTGTGTGTGTGTACAAAGTATCTTTGTCTTCAAACAGATGTTGTGTTGTTGTAGGACTCCAGTGATTGCCGGAGGAATCTTTGTAATGGATAAAGGCTGGTTTAACCACCTGGGCCAGTATGACACTCATATGGATATATGGGGTGGTGAAAACTTTGGTAAGTCTTGTGTTAACTTCTCACATTTCTCGCTGGATTGTAGCAGCTGTTTGCCAGAGAGTTTGCTATGTGGTTACTAGGTTGTTTGGGTGGTTGCTAGGTGGTGTACGAGGCCAGATGAAGAAACACTAACACCCTGAGTATGAGCTGTAATAAGAGTGATGCTTGATGTGCTGAATATTGACTCTGTGAGGGGAAATGCTGAACTTTTGTGTGGAAGATGAAGCTGCTGGTTTTATTTCATCTTTCATCAGATTTGATTTACTGTTCTCTTTAAAAGAAACGACACATGAGATAAACTACACAGCAAACATCCAGTGAAGATACAGACACCCTACTGATGTGCCTAACTGAGATAATTATCATCAGATGTGCATGTGTTTGAGCGTGTGCATGTGCGTTTGTGTGATTGCTTGCATCTGTATGCATTTGTGTATGTGTGTGCGGGGGTGCGTGCATGCATGTGCGTGTGTGTGCGTGCGTGATCGTGTGTGTGCATGTGTGTGTGCATGTGTGTGTGCATTTATGTGTGTGTGTGCATGCATGCGTGTGTGTGCGTGCGTGTATGCGTGCATGCGTGATCGTGTGTGTGTGTGTGTGTGTGTGTGTATGCATTTGTGTGTGTGTGTGTGCATGCATGCGTGAACTTGTGTATGTGCATGCATGCATGCATGCGTGTGTATGTGTGTTTATGGTTTTTGTGTGTGCGTGTTTGCATGCATGTGTGTGCATGCATGCGTGCATGCATGCGTGTGCGTGCATGCGTGCGCGTGCGTGTGCGTGTGTGTATGTATTTGTGTGTTTGAGTGCATCTGTATGCATTTGTGTTTGTGTGCGTGTATGGATTTGTGTGTGTATGGATTTGTGTGTGTATGGATTTGTGTGTGCGTGTTTGTGTGTTTGTGCGTGCATGCATTTGTGTGTGCATGCGTGCATGTGTGTGCGCATATGTATGTATGTATGTGTGCGCATGAGCATGTGTGTATGTATGTGTGTGTGTGCATTTGTGTATGTGGGCATGCATGTTTGTGTTACAGTTGTGTTTAGGGCCATGTGCTGGTTAAAACTGATTCCTGTATAAGAAACTCTTTGTTAATATATACTGTATACTGTATGTGAATATTATAAGCAATGTATGATGACTAAGTTTGTCTCTTTTATTAATCTTGTAGTTCCAGGTGTGTTAGGAGGTAGATTGATTTTTGGTCTTTCTTTCTGTAGTGTATTTGATTTGTTCGTTAAACACTAAACCCTAAAACAGAAACATTTTCGTAATCATTGGTACGTAAAGCAAGTGGGAAGCCCATCATTTACACACCTTAATGTAATCCTATTTGTATATGACTTCCTTTCTTCAGCTATACACATTTAGAGTTATATTCAAAATATCATGGCTCTTCCTAGCTTTGTAATGGCTTTGAAAAGTGGCCACAATTCATAGACAAAAACCTAGATCTAAAATGGCATCGCACCGGCTCAACATGGGTACGTCACGTGATCAGTGGTTCTCTCGAGTTTCAGGACTTCATTTGAGTTACGATGAAAACCAATGATCGTCTTGTGTACTGAGGTGAAGCCGTCGTGCAACCAAATCTAGATATTAACCCACTGGAGTCCTTTATCTGATGATGGATGGGCTTCTAACACACAGTCCCTATTCAATGCCATTATGAAGCTAGAAAGAGTCATGATTATTTAATATATCTCTAAATGTGTTCAGCTGAAGAAAGAGAAATCATATACACCTAGAATGGCATTAAGGTGAATAAATGATGGCCTAATTTTCATCTGGGGGATATGAAAGAAGATCCTGACCTCAAACAATCTGCCTCCCTGTCTACACATTTGTTGTCATCTTTGTAGATCTCATCTCTCTTTTCTTGTGTCTTGTACTCTTTCTGTGTCTGATATAGAGCTGTCGTTCAGAGTTTGGATGTGCGGAGGGAGTCTGGAGATCTTGCCGTGTAGTCGCGTCGGACACGTCTTCAGAAAACGTCACCCATATGACTTCCCAGAGGGCAATGCGCTCACATACATCAAGTAACTTGATTTTGTTGATTTTAACCATTGATCTTTCACGTGTCTAGCAGTTTGTTTGTTATTTGTTATCTCTGTGTGTATTTCAGGAACACTCGGCGTGCGGCAGAAGTCTGGATGGATGACTATAAGCAGTATTACTATGCTGCCAGACCGTCGGCACAGGGCAAGGCCTTCGGGAGGTCAGGGGTCATTTTCTTTACACCTTCTAAAGGATTTGATAGATGTATATGTGGATATGTTTGTAGAACCTGGTGAACTTTGCTGTTATAAGATTGTCAAATGCTTCACGAGATGCGCAAGAAACTATAAGATTCAATGTTATAGATGTGCTGCCATATTTATCCTTACAGCTGTGATCCATAGATGTCCCATGTATCAGTCGCTAAAAACTAATAATATTAATCATTTTATTAAACTTAATCTTATTTATTTCTCTCTCTCTTTTCTAGTATCGCAGATCGTCTTACATTGAGACGGAAATTAAACTGTAAATCTTTCCGCTGGTATCTTGAGAACGTCTACCCTGAGCTCAAGTGAGTCACGTCTCTGTGTTTGAACTCTTGACACAAACTTTATTTAATACTCTTTGCTGTCTGTGCAGAACGTGTTTTGTTTATTTCATGTGTTTCTGGGTTTATTTCTTCAGGATTCCAGAGCAGGAATCTCCATACAGTGTCCTGAAACAGAGCGATTTGTGTCTGGAGAGTCACGGCACAGACAGTCTTAGTTTAACTGAATGTAAAAGTGCACCAGACATACCTGAATCACAGGTGAGAGTTTAATATCATACTGAAGAAATAAACATTATGAACTTAAAGTCGCCATGAAACTGAAGTATTGATTGTCTTATTTTTTCCGTGGTGATGTATATCCGAGAAAAACAGCTTCTGAAATGATTAAAGGTAGAGCTGGTCATGAATTCGTCCATCGAGAACTGATTGGATTGTTTGAAGTTGGGCCGTGTTGCTATTTGCTGCTATCTTTTTCCCGTACCCTGCCCATATGATCGAAAGTAAAGAGAGATTGTTTGGAGGAGGGGAGGAAATTTGCGTTTTTGATTTAAGAATATTAGGGCACATTAATTTTTTTCTTTAAAGCTTCACAAAATGCCTTCCAGGAACATTTTTCTCTAAAAATATATAAACATATAAATATATCAAATGAAAGAACAGACCCTGCTTACAAACAAACGAACAAAACGGGGAAAAACTTTTTTCCATCCTACCTTCATTTGTTCTCTTTTAACACCTTTCAAATATGGGTAGATTTCTTTAAATATAGCACATTTCTAGCAAAAGCTGAAATAATTGCAGTTTTGTAAAGCAATTTTGTTAGAGATCAGATTGAGAATCATGATCAAAACATACACAGAGTTTAAACTGTTATTGAATTAGTTTTTGCTTCATTTTTTATAAATTGGATAAGAGCGCCACCTAGTGGATAAAAGGATATACAGATTACCATAAAAATGTGCAGGAAAGCGTCATTGGCGGGGAATACTTTTCACAGAGAAGTATTTGTAAAACAAATACCACAATATTCCAAAACAAATGACAGTTTTTCATTTGATTTTCATTGCAACTTTAACAACATTTAATGTCCTTATTGGTAGAATATTTGATAGAAAAAATCATTTATTAAATACTTCTGTTCATCATTATGTGTTTGGCTTCTGTGTGTTACTGTATGTTTATTTGGTTGTAATTAATCTGTTCAAGTTTAAGTTTAGTCCCTTAGTTGATCTTTACATCACAGTATCCTCTATTGTCTTTGTCATACTTTAATTGGAAAAATCTTTTTCATGATCTTACATTTCAAAACATCGCCCCTAAATTGGCTATATTTTGTTTATAGTTTATACCACGCGACTGTTAAACGCTACAATCTCATTGGTTTAGAAACGTTATACAGGTGTGCATTATTTTATACCATGGGGCTTTTGAATGCTTTATTCTGATTGGTTGAGAAATGTTCCACAGGTATGCCTTATTTTTTGATAAATGCACACCTTAAGTTATAAATAATTAAAGACACATTTATATTAATTTTTAGTTTTATATTAAACCATATCTGTCAAAATGATTTGCAGCATCCGGGTTTACAGTTTCAGGCGGTGGTTATCTCGGAATAACATACCATAGAGTTGGAATGTTGCGACTGGCCAATAAGAATCAAGGCTTGTAGAGAGCTGTGTAATAATAAACTTTATGTAGATTACAAGAGGTTTCAGATTAACAACACTGAGAAAACCTCAGATTTCTCTTTGACTGTTAGTCTAACATCACTGTTATATCTTCATTTCTGTGTTGTGGTTTGACAGAAGTGGACTCTGGTTGAACCACAGATCCGACAGAATGACCTCTGTTTGGCCATCACTGCTTTCACTCCAGGGTCAAAGGTCAAACTGGATCCCTGTAACTTGAAAGAATCCAGACAGGTGAGTGTAAAGTGTGTCAGATAATGTAACAGGACAACACACTGAAAATACATTGGGTTAGAATATCTTTAACAGAAGGCTTTGAACAAAAAATTCATTTTTAAGCATTAATGTTAATATTATTTATTTTGGACAACATGTAATTGGTCGTTATTTACACTCCATGTATAGATTACTCTAGTTCGAAAATGTAATGATAATAATAAATATTCACATGATGGATCTTTATATTTTAAAAATAACGAAAGTCTGCTACATTGATACATTAAATTCATTTCTACATTAAATCATGATGGCATGCTGAGTTTAATGTGATATTTGAAAGAAAAGGCATACAGTAAAAGTGTTATTCTTATTATAGATCTTGTCTGAAACATTTAGATATGTATGGTTATATAATATTATTTTTTATTTTCTTCTGCTCCTTTCCATTTTTTTTTTATGTCATCTAAATTTTGTTTAGTCCTCACACGCGCACAGAAATCAGAAGTTCCCTTTCAGTCGGTCACTACGACGTCACGTCGTGACCGACGAATTGGGAACTCGCTTAGAGAGACCAATCTGCTTCGTATACTACTAAAACGCCAATGAACTTGGCATTGAGATATTTGCATAATGCTGGCGCCGCCCCGCCAGGTGCCTTTATAAGCAGCAGGTGCAAATAGGGAAATTAGCTTTTTCGCTTCGAAAGCCGGCTTTATCTGCTACTGAGAAGCTACTTTACTCTGTTGGGATTTGATTGCTGAAGTTGGTTGAACTAGCAGTATCACAGCGGACGCTTCGCTTATTCCACGGCTCTACATCTGTTTATTGTTTTGAGTTTAGTGTGTGCGTTGCCTTCCTGTGCGCTCATCAACTAAGCATCTGAGTGAATTTCCCTAAAAGAGTGATACGAGAGAGCTTTGTGCCTTGTTAAAGGCAGCCACTCTCTCGTATATGCGGAGATCAGCGTCCTTTTCAGGATAGCTTTTCGCCCGTGCGATCTTGGATGCGAGAAGTATAAGGGTTCCAGTGACGGTCACGAGCGCTGTCTTCGTGCTCAGGCATCGAGCACTCCGGGGCTGCGTTCGTGGAGAGTTTCTGTTCTCTCTGTGAGAGCATAACCCTCTTGGATTGCGGAGACGACTGTCGTTTCTACGGGAACGCTGTCCGCGCCTTTGCAGTGCTGACGCCGCCATGGTGCGGCTGTCAAGCGCTCGCAGGGCGCCCTTCGCGTCACTACGCTGAGTAGGACGGAGGAGGCGTCCTCCACCTACCGGCCTTCTCATCCTCAGCCGGTTGAGGCTCCGGTGGAGACTGCAGAGTCGTGTTCTACGATGTCTGCCGAATCCATTGGACCTCCTTCTGGTCCCGTCACTTCTGCAGCATCAGAGGGGTGTCCATTTTTCCTCCGAGGCAGAGTCGTTCCGGAGATGGCGGCCGTGCCCGCGAGCGGCGGAGACGGTAGAGTTGGAAAGGTTAACCCCTCTCCGCCCGAACCGTCCCGCCCACATGATTGGTACTTCGGAGCTGCTCGGGCCTCTCGGTCCTCTCCTCCTGTGCCTTTCTTTCCCGGCGGCACGAAGAGCTGACGTGATTTGCGGCCGTCCGGCCGTTCAGCTTCACCCCTCATCTCCCTCACCAACGGAGCCGCTAAGGGCGGGGACCCCTTCAGTGGAGCGGGATGCGTTCCTGGAGGGACCACCCAACCCTTCCCTCCCGTGTTTGTAGACAGTCGTCCGGTTACGGACGCTGCCCATCAGGCATGCCGGAGAGGCGGCTTCGGCCCTGCACGCAATAACGTTGCTGCAGGCTCACAAGGATTTACGAGGGAGCCCGCGACCTTCAGTCGTGCGATGTCCACCACAGTGGTTCAAGATCGCCACCTTTGGCTGTGTCTGGCTGACATGACGGACGCAGACGAGAACAACTTGAATGCTCCTGTCTCACAGACCGGCCTCTTCGGCGAGCCAGGGGAGTCGTACAGCTCCGCTGCGCAGACTGAGGCGATCTCCTAGGTCATGCCCCGGCGGAAGAGAGCTGCCCTTGGTCCACCACGCCGGCTCCTCAGTCTGCCTCTCGCCGTCGGCGTCCTGCGGCGACCACCTCCGTTCCCCTCCTCGGACCCCATCTCGGCAGCGCAGGGGAACCGGTCGTCAGCAGCTCGCCCCGCCCGCTTAGCCGCTTCCCGTGAAATTCGGGAGTTTAAGTGGCCAGTGAAGGGCGACCCGGATTGGCAGAGGATCACTCTTCAGGAGATGGAGCTCCTTCCCCCGATAGAGGGTCGGGTGGAAAATCCTTGGTTTGCATATGTTCCACCGGCTGTTCGGCCGGTACCCACTTAACCACACATAAGAGTGCATTCCTCTTCCCTCTCTAGGTCTCCGGAGGATCGAGAGAGCCGTGAGCGGGTACACACCAGCTCCCCTACCTCTCCTCTATCGCCAGCGGGTGACCTGAGGAGTCCGAGCTCTCCGCTGAGGAGACCGGACCACCAGCACCCTCATCGGAGTCTGCGCTCTCCGTAGAGGAGACCAGACGACCGTTACCCTCAGCGGGCTCAGGTCAGTGTCACACACACATACTGTAGATGTTTATGCTGTCACAGCAGACGCACCGGCAGTCCCACCTGTCTCGCTTCGCTGCCCCACCGCGGGTACTTCGGTAGTGTCGTTATTTCTCCTCGTACGGTGCCTGGGTGCTTGGCTTCAGTTCCCAGCCCGTTTCGTTGGGTTTTACGCACGATCCGCCTCGGTTACGAATCCGGCACACCCCAAAATTCGGGCTTTCGTTTCACTGTAGTGAAAGCGTCCGATGCACATGTACTGCGTGCAAAAATCGATATCCTGTTGGCGAAGGATGTTCGAGCCGGTCCCTCTTACCGAGATGATGATGATAGGGTTTTTCCAGCCTTTATCTCATAGTACCCAAAATACGCGGCGGGTTACGATCGATTTGATTTACGCACCGGCTCTACGAAGGTGTTCTTTTTGGATGATAACGCCGAGGCTCGTATTTCAATGTTCAGATCGGTTTGCAGCCTTAGACCTGTAAGACATGTACTTATGTGTCCATCTCCCCTCGCTTTAGACCGTTTTTTCGCTCTGCGTCGTGGGGTGGGCATATTAATACTAAGTACACCATTCGAGCTGTCTCTCTCTCCGTGTCTCCATGTGTAGTCACGGCATTGAAATGTCAGAGAGAGAGCGTTGTTCGCATTCTGCTTTTTTCTACGTCGACTTATAATAGCCCGTTCTTGGCAGACGTGCGCGAACACATAGAGTTAATGCTTCGGCATCTCGCTCGTTTAAGTCTTCAGGTCGACTGGGAAAGAGCAACTTTGCCCCGTGCAGAGGATCCTTTTTCTCAGTATGGAAATAAGACTCGATCGACTAATTGGCGTGTTTAACAAGAGCGCGCAACCAGTCAGTTCTGACTTGCCTCGGTTTAATTCGAGGGAAGTACGCGGTCCCTCTGAAACAATTTCAGAAGCTCCTGGACATATGACAGCATGCTGCGGCTGTGACGCCGCCCGAGCTGCTTCATATGAGACCGCTTCAGCATTGGCTTACGATCGAGTCTCGAGGAGAGCGTGGCACCCGACATACACCGTGTAAACATTGCACCTGCGTGTCATTTAAATTTTTCCCTGTGGTAGACCCGCCATTTCCGATAGAAGATATGCCCCTGAGGGGTCTCCTGGCATTCTGTATATTGCAATGCCCTCAGCACGGGATGATCAGCCATGTATGACGGGCTTGCAGTCTCAGGGGTGTGCATAGCACCCCAACTGCCGCGAGCGGTGCGCTGTATATCTGGGACTTGTACGCTCCGCTATGGAGATGCGAGGGAAGGATGTATTAGCCGACACCAATAACATTGCGACTGTTGCGTTATTTACCGTTAAGGCGGTTTTGCGCTCTCGTCACCTGTCGCATCTCGCTCGTCATCTCCTCCTTTGGAGTCAGAAGCATCTGAGGTCCCTTCGTGCCATTTACATCCCGGGTTCGCTCAATACAGCGGCAGACGCGCTTCCCGAGCTGCGCCCCCGGCGAATGGCGACTCCACCTCCAGACGGTCCAGCTAATTTGGAAGAAGTTCGGTTGTGCGTAGATAGATCTGTTTGCGTCGCCGGACGATACCCACTGTCGCCTATTTTATTCACTAACCGAGGGCAGCCTCGGCGTGGATGCGTTGGCACACAGCTGGCCGCGGGGGCTGCGTAAATACGCATTCCTTCCAGTGAGCTTTATTGCGCAGACACTGTGCAAAGTCAGGCAGGACGAGGAGAGCCTTTTATTAGTCGCCCCGTACTGGATTGGTTTTCAGAGTTAATGCTCCTCGCGACAGCCCCTCCCTGACGATTTCCCCTGAGGAAAGACTTTCTTTCTCAAGGAAGGGGCACATTATGGCACCCGCGCCCCGACCTGTGGGATTTCCATGTATGGTCGTTGAGCGCGCGCAAGGTTTAGGTGATTTATCGCAAGTGGTATCTAACACCATCGACGCGGTTCGAGCACCGTCCACAAGACGGGCTTACGCGCTTAAAGAAACCTTTTTCGTCACCCGGTGCTCTTCGCAACGCGAGGACCCCAGAGAATGCCCATTAACATTGTGCTTTATATCTTTAACATAGGTTAGATGGTAGGCTGTCCCTCCGCCATTAAAGTTGATATCGCCGCTATTTCTGCTCATCACTCTCTTATCAACGGCAGATCAGTTGGCCAGCATGATTTAATTATTACATTTTAAGAGGCGCTCGCAGGCTAAACCCCTCGCGCCCTCCCTCTTTCCTCCTGAGACCTGTCCATGGTGCTGAAGCCTTCAGGTCTCCCCTTTTGAGCCTTTGCAGTCTACGAGTCTGATGTTTTTTATCAATGAAAACTCTGACCCTGATAGCATTGGCCTCCATGAAGAGAGTAGGGGATTTACATGCATTCTCTGTTGACGATTCGTGCTTATTAGTTTGGTCCTGCTGTCTCACTGAGACCCAGACCAGGCTACGTGCCCAAAGTTCCCACCACTCCCTTCAGAGATAAGGTGGTGAGCTTGCAAGCGCTGCCCCCGGAGGACGCAGACCCAACCATGGCTTTGTTGTGCCCCGTACGCGCACTGCGACTCTACGTGGTTCGCACGCAAAGCCTCAGGACCTCAGACCAGCTCTTTGTTTGTTATGGTGGCCAGCAGAAAGGGAAAGCTGTCACTAAGCAGAGGATGTCTCATTGGATAGTTGATACTATCACCCTGGCTTATAATCTTCAGGGTATTCCTTGCCCCTTTAATTTGAGAGCGCACTCCACACGGAGTGTTGCCTCATCTTGGGCTTTAGCTCGTGGTTCCTCGCTAACAGACATCTGTAGAGCTGCTGGTTGGGCGACACCTAATACGTTCACTAGATTTTACAGTGTTCGTATCGAGCCTGTATCCTCTCGTGTTCTTTCCTCATCAGGGGGAACACGGAGAGCAGTCTCGCAGGTCGGCTTGCAGCCTCCAACTGATGCTTCATAACTGTGTCAGTATGGAAGGCCTTCAGAACAAAGATGCGTAATGGTTTGAATTGTTCTTCCTCCGCTGCCTTGGCAGCCTTTGTTGCGGAGCATTGGCTGTCAGCCTTTCACTAGCTGTATCCTCGCGAACCTACGTGTCTGGCTCGGGCTCCACATTGTGTCCCACCGGGTTCCTTTGTGAGTATTTTTCCGTGGGGTTAATCCTACCAGCCCACGTTTCCCTTAGCAGAGCACTGCTTTGCTTACACAGCCACGGCTGTCTTTATTCCTCAACTACGGTTGACTTTCGCCCACCATTAGCCCTTAAGACGGGTGGTGGCTTCCGCAGCGTTCCTATCCCGCTCAGGTAGGGCGCTTCCCAGTCGCTGGCACTTCTGTGGGGTTAAAGGAACATCTAGTGCCCGGCCTTCTGCCTTAAAACCTACCTCCTCCTCCTTAAGTGGAACCGGAGGGCTTTTACGCAGTCACTGGAAGAGGTCAGCCCCTAGTGGCGTTTTGATAGGGATTCCCAATTCGTTGGTCACGACGTGACGTCGTAGTGACCGACTGAAAGGGAACGTCTCGGTTACGGATGTAACCCTCGTTCCCTGAAGGAGGGAACGGAGACGTCACGTCCTGTCGCCACAGGGCTGCTCCCTGCTGTTTATCGACCGGTCACTTTCTCCCGGCTTTCTCAGCGAAAAGAAGCTAATTTCCCTATTTGCACCTGCTGCTTATAAAGGCACCTGGCGGGGCGGCGCCAGCATTATGCAAATATCTCAATGCCAAGTTCATTGGCGTTTTAGTAGTATACGAAGCAGATTGGTCTCTCTAAGCGAGTTCCCAATTCGTCGGTCACGACGTGACGTCTCCGTTCCCTCCTTCAGGGAACGAGGGTTACATCCGTAACCGAGACGATTTACACGGGTAGGGGTGAGTGGGGCACAAACTAACGCGGGGTTGATTGTAACGCAGCTATTTTACATATTTATACAGGGCCAAGCAATCTGTGCTTTTGGTCTTTTTCTCTTACTGTCATCTCCTGTCACACGGTGTTACAATGAAACCTCCGGTATACAATGATAATGAAATGAAAATAATGTAAATACTGTTAATCCAAATATTGATACAATATCAGGGGAAATACACACAACTCACAATTATGATTTTTTTCTGCATCCCTTTCAAAAAAATCTATTTATATGCATTGATGCATAACACAAGGATGGTTAGATGAAGGATCATGAATGGATGGATGAATTTATGGATATCTATCTATTATAGTCTCACAAATAAACTTTAAGTGTTCATTTGTAGTAGAGATGTGTGTGTTGTTTGTGTAAAAAAAAAAAATTCATCTAAATTAAATATTTTTTGAATGATAGAGCCAAAGCCAAAAAGCATTACTTTGTGTCCTGCTCTCCCCTACTTACTGAGACTCATCCACCTATGAGCTGAGAGCTGTAAGAGAAGAGTTTGATATATGAACCGCATCACATTTTGTGCATGAAACATGTAATTAATATATATACAAAAGGTCAGCTTGCTCATTCGGCTGCTTGGTCAGTGAATCATGGAGTCATTCAGCTCTCTGCCGCTGCCAGCAAAGACTCACAGGATAATACAGCATATGTCAAGCGTACCCATATCAAACTCAATGACCTCACACTGCACCAGTCACACAATGTGAGATGCCAAAACATTGCTGCATTGGCGCAGTCAGGTTGCTTGTTTTAATTGTGCCAATGTTGGAAACAGACACAGTTATGAAGTAATGTGTATTTATAATTAATTACATACTACAGTAATGCCAAAACTGTCAGATGATTCATTATGATTATTCAACCAAGTGTATTATCATTAACTGTATTAGTTTAAAATATTTAAATATTTAACATGCATGTAATGAATCAATGTCTTGATTTTTGTAGAAATGGAGGCCCAGAGGTCCGGCATTGCAGCATTTGATCAGTGGTTTGTGTTTGGACAGTCAGCCCCCGTCCGGACCACCGGTCATAGCACAGTGCCGTCCTCAGATGGCCAGCCAATCCTGGGAGCCGCAGCTGATCACCTGACTTAAAGAGCGTTGGGGAAGAAGGGGAAAGGGGAGAAGTTAAGCAGGGTGACCGAACTCGAGGTGCCGTAGGACCCGGAGGAAAACGTTTGCACACTGTTTTAGTTAAAGGTGCTGCTTTCAGAAGAATTACTCATGGCCGTGTACAAAACCTCATGTTTTCATTATGGAATAGCCGGAGAGGGAATAGCAACGGTTTTGCTGCCAAATCCAAGCCTGAGGCTCGGCGTTCCCAGCGTTCACTGTCCAGTTTTCCATTTTTCAGAAGTGGCCGTGGAGTTCACAAAGCATGGTTTTGTCGGTTTACAGGAGTGCTTCGTGACATCTTGAGTGATTTTTCTGAATGTTGTGTAAAGTTTTCAAAAGCGAGAGAATAGATGTGTATATAAATGCCATCTTTTGGAGCCGCCTCAGACCTGTATATTTCCTCATTCCCCAAAACACTGTGGCATCTGCAGCACAGGCTTAAATATCTGCTCTTATAAGGGTCTGAATAGTTTTGTTTCATCACTGTGAAAGGTTTTCTGCTTGATTCACTCAGTATAAGATTGGGATAAAGTCTCAATTCCTTCAATTGAAAATGCATCTACCCTAGAAACACATTCAGCGCCAGAAAGGCTTCGAGAGGTTTACAATAAACAAAAGTCAAAGATTATCCGTACCAGGCTGGCATACTTGCAGAGGGTTTTAGTCTTTTTGTTGAAGTTGTTTGGGTGAATCGAATGGCTCCAGAAATATCCAGTGATAACACAATGCAATGAGTAGATGGGTGCAAAATGCTTTAAAAGAGCTTTTATTCTGCATGGTACTGTACATCAACACAACCCACAGGCTTTTTGCTAACATGTCAGGCCTAAAGACTGTTTTTTTTCTCTGTCTTTTGTGTTTGCCCTTTGAAAATTTGTATTAACTTAAAGCAAGCAGTTTTCATTTTGGAACATGTGCTACTGTAGATGGCAGTGATGTTATTTAAAAAATAAAGACTACCGCCACAAACGGAAAACTATCTAAAACGTATTGTCTCAGTTTTATATGTTATATTCATACTTCATTGGCCATTGATCTTTATGTGCCCCATTATGGGTGCATAAATAATAGATTTATATGAAGACACAGTGCCATCACAAACAAGATCACTCCTCGAAGGAACATTGTTTTAATTATTGGATTTATTACTAAATAGCACAATTTGTGTTATGCATGAACACAAAGTTGCATTGCATTTCTTATTAAATCAATAAGGTGCTCCTAACTATGTTACTGTAAACAAATGACAAATTATCATAGTGCACATTTCACTTATAAAAGAACAGAAGTCGATTGCTTGATTAGTCATTTTCTGTATGACCTAGACCTCAACTTCATTTATTTATATATATATATACCACAATTATGTCTCTATCACAAAATATTTAGTTTTCCTTAATGGTTTATTTATATATAAGCCCAAATGAAGAAAAGTCAACGTTGCTGCAAAGTGTTTGTTGTAAGGGTAAAGAAAGAGCAGCAGAGTGATATATGTGACTATTGAAATGCAGTGGTTGTAATTCATTAACTGACCACACGGTGGCAGACCAACATCACAAATGCGCTTAATGCCTCTAAATATCAAAACAGGAGTTACATCAACAGATTCAAATGTCATGACAGACTCTTCTTAGAATAGATGGGAAACATCTTAAAAGTCTGTACTGAAACAGAGAAGGAAAATATTGATACAAAATATATTGTTAGCAAATAATTACTTTGAAATAATAAAAAGTTAAAATTGTAGTTACAATAAACATTGTGATTAAAGGAGCATTTCACCCATAGAAACATGAATCTTTATTGAAAGTGTGTCATATTTGTAGTCCAAATGTAACATACATTTAGAATTTGGTGCCTATTTGACTGAGAAAAGAGGTGTTTGTAGTCTCACTCCCACAACAAAGATATTGGACTTCCTTCTTTCAATGATGCAATATGATGATTTTTACATCATTGAAAGAAGGAAGTGCAACACTGAAATCTGTATTTCTCCTGTCTCAGTGGCAACTGAGAAAATTATGCATGACCATTCAAAAACATGACTGGGGTTCTAACTATACAAAGCTTAATGCAAATGGGTGAAGTGTCCCTTTAAATCAAATAAACTGAAACAGTGTATCTGTTTAGAGAAAAACATTTGGCATTTTCATACATAATAAAAAAAACTATAATATGTTGATGGTTAGGTAGAGTTCAGTCCCTCAGCAGCAGCTGACCATTTCTTGCTTGACAACTGTGAACATTTAAACAATTGTACACATATACAATATCACAACAAATGGATAGTTGATTCAATATAGTTGCTGCCATGCATTGAATGCACTCAGCACACACACACACACACACACACACACACACACACACACACACACACACACACACACACACACACACACACACAGCAGCTTTGAACTCAAACAGGCTTGACAGCTTTAAGCTTCACCAGCATGCCATACATTCTTTAGTGATCTCAGTAAGTCTTGACTCCCAGCTGCTGTTTGAGCTCCGGCCCTGGAAGAATCCAAGTTATTATTCACAATAAAGGAACTTTATGTATAGCTACACTTGTGTATTTATCATATCATAGAAAAGAACATATGCCATTGTGTGTAAATGTATAAATACACTGGCAATTAAAAGTTTGCACACACTTGACTCAATTTATTTGTGTCATGCTCTTTAAAATATTTCTGCCTTCAGCCTTAATTGCTTCAAAATTATTTGCAGACTCAAAAAAATATGTCTATAAATTTGACAGACAGCATCCAGCACACATGGGAAAAGAACTCTTTCAGCAGCATTCTGGGGCCAGCAGTACTCCAGGATCAGCAGATTTCAAAATAGTATCAGCAGCACTCCATGATCAGGATCAGCAACACTCCAGGATTAGCAGCGTTCCAGAATCAGCAGCGCTCCAAGATCAGCAGCACTCCAGCATCAGTAACACTTCAGGATTAGCAACATTCCAGAATCAGCAGGTCTCCAGGATCAGGAGCACGGGATCAGCAGCACTTCAAAATCAAGATCAGCAGCGCTCCAGAATCAGCTCATTCCAGGATCAGCAGCATTCCAGGAACAATGACACTCCAGGATCAGCAGCATTCCAGGATCAGCTCATTCCAGGATCAGCAGCATTCCAGGATCACTAACAGCAGCATTCCAAAATAGTATCAGCAGCACTCCAGGTTTAGCAGCACTCCATGATCAGGATCAGCAACACTCCAGGATAAGCAGCACTCCATGATCAGGATCAGCAACACTCCAGGATTAGTAGCGGTCCAGAATCAGTAGCGCTCCAAGATCAGCAGCACTCCAGCATCAGTAACACTTCAGCATTAGCAACATTCCAGAATCAGCAGCTCTCCAGGATCAAGAGCACGTGATCAGCAGCACTTCAAAATCAGGACCAGCAGCGCTCCAGGATCAGCAACATTCCAGGATCAGCAGCACTCCAGGATCAGCATCATTCCAGGATCAACTCATTCCAGGATCAGCTCATTCCAGGATCAGCTCTTTCCAGGATCAGCAGCACTCCATAGCTGTTATCTTAGTGCTGGGCAAAATTTAATCGTGATTAATCGCATACAAAATAAAAGTGATTTTTGGCATAATATATGTGTATGTACTGTATGTAATTATTATATATATTTAACCACACACACATATTCATTTCAGATTTTTTTATTTATATATAATTTTTTTATTTATATAAAATATATAAAAATATAAATAAATATATACACACATGTAAATGTTTCCTAAATACATACATACATGAATGTGTGTGTATTTATAATAATTACAGACAGTACACACTCATATTTTATGCCAAAAAGCACTTTTATTTTGTATTCGATTAATCGTGATTAATCTTTGCGCAGCACTAGATCCATCGGTGGTTCGAGACAAATTCGTGTTATTTAAAGCAGCAACACCGTCTGTGAGTACTGTACACAGTTACTCTAGTCTAGTATGCTGTTATTGATTGTATGGTATCGTGAAAGCTCCTCCCAGGCCTCGCGCTGATGTTGTGAATGATTCATCAGAGCTCGTGTCACAGTGTGACGCCGCCCAGCGCGAGCTCAGGGCGGGCTGAGGGTGAGAACTCAACCCGGCGAGTATCGACACACAAACGGACAGGAGTGCAGGGGGAGTGCTCCAGACCGACCCAAACGAGTCTTTGGGAATACAATATTTCATTTTATTGATTGTGGTAATCTGTGAATTCCTCTAATCGGATACGAGCCGTTCATCTGAGTCGCTACCGAACAGGTGAGTCGATTCATCTTTACCTCCGCATATTTGAACTGACACTGTGGTGTAGATGATGATGATCCGTAGTTATGATCGTTTTGATGATGATGATGATGATGATGATGATAATGACGAAGACTTTAGGTAATGATAATGATGTTGTTAGCCAGCTAGCGAGCTAGTTTGACTTTGACTTCATAACGTAGCATCCGGCTGCTACGAGTCAGCTGCTAACGAGCCTCGTCTGAGGTAAAAACGAGCAAAAGTCTTGTTTGGCGTGGAGAAAGCTGTCTGAATGTGTGTTTTGTGTCGATGGTTTACCTATATTTAATATGTTCACAGGTTTGGACTATTTGCTGAAGAGTTGCTAGCTCAGTTAGCCGGTTAGCAGCTCACCTGCCACTGAAACACTTCATATACATTAACAGTGAACTTTACTAATCTGTCCTATTACAATGAAGCCTAAAGAACGAAATATCTTACTTTTATTATTGTGTTGTTGATATTTTGAACTAAACCCAAACCCACACATGCAGTTAAGCCTGGTAAAGAAACTAATCATTGACAATTTTTAACAATCTTGTTATTAATGCTCATGTAAATGCTTATGGTGGAGGTTTATGGACATAAGGTGATCCAAATGATAAACTTAATGTTTTTAAGGGTGCTTATACCTGTACAGGTTAATTGTTGACCCTAAACGACCTTTGTTTGTGTCTGTCACAGGTTAAAATGATGGTTTAGGGTAGATCTGGTTGTTGGTGGTTATGTCTTAGATTACATAAGACTAGTGTATGCCATACTGGTCTGTCAACCTGTCATTATGCGATGGCTTCTTATCACACCTGATTTGAGTCTTGGACTCTGATCTCACCTGCTTAGAAACTATTGCAGTTTTGAATATGAAAATGAAGTACGTTGTGATCTCGTCACAAAGTTTTGTTGGAGTTTTAACACTTTAAATGTCTGCCATATCCGAATTGTGTGCAGATTGATGGGAATATTTGCTTTGTGTGAGGTCAGAAAGCTTTTGTTGTAGGCTACATATTCACCTGGATTGGTATGAGGGTTTGGCTTTGCTAGGAATTGCGATGGCATCCGGAAACAAGTACAGTACCTGTATGTCCAGACAATGAGTCATTAAACTGAACACTTATGAGAGAAAGTCATGGCTTATTTTCTTATAGATGCTAGACTTACGAGATAGAAATCAATAGGCTCTTATTATCTGTTTATTCAGGTAGGGTGCGTTCTTGCCGTACTAGTCTGTCTAACCTAACGGTTAATCATTATCTCATCTTAAACTCTGTACCCTGACTGGTATGCTTCATTTTGTTGATATGGTTAGAATCGTGTTTTTATATGGCTGTGGTTGAGATCGATCGATTTTAAGACATCGATTAATCGATTTACTCAATTATAAAGACTTTGTGGTGTGTTTTTTTTTTAAGCAAATGGACTCTCGGCTCTGTATGGTTGGTTAGGTCTTTCTCCATTCATGTTATTTATTAGGACTGTGTAGACTCTGGGGATTCTGGTTGTCTGTTTTATGTCAGGTCATGGCACAGGTTGAATGGCTGTGTTTTTTCACAGGGCTGCTGTGTGTCCTGCTCTCTGACATCACATTCAATGTCAATTCATTCATGAAGTGTTATCTGTAAATCAAGCCATTAAAGTCGTGCACTGAAATGATGCTGGGGAATGTGCTCGGCCAGTGCTTTGCGACTCTCGCTCATAAACATCCATTTGAGCAGTTTTATTTTAAAATGATATTGTCACTTTCTATTATTTCATACTTTAACACAGTTAAGAGTGATATTTTACATTAATACACTTTTTACCATCCAAAGATATTGAATCAAAGGCACTACAAGCTTATTTTAATGTAGTTATATGTCATTAAGGAGATGTCAAAAGGAATTATAGTTGGGATTAGCCGTTACAAAATTTCTGTGCAGACACCGATATTTGATTACTTTGACTTCTACCGATAGTTTTGCTTTTAATCCTTATTTCAAATTATTATGTATGTTGTAGGGATGCACCAATATGATTTTTTGGGGGGGCGATACCGAGTCCAACAAAGGACTATTGGCTGATACCAATATTAAACACTTGTACTGTATACAATGCTATACAGTTGGCCTATTAGCTAGTTTATTTCTGCATCAAATGATTTTTTACTGAACATGGATTGGATCCATTTAACATTCAACTGACCAACATAATTAAAGAAGCACAAAGTTATATAAAATGTCTTTTTTTTTTCAAGATTTTGAAAAAAGCCCAGACCACAGATATTTTCCCAAAATACTGAATGAGTAATCTCTCACGTGATTAACTACGTGATTTACAATTTTTTCCCCTCATCGTGCATCTGACAAACTATAATTTGCACAGATTTTATTTTGTTTTGGGAAGTATTTAATTATTTTGATAATAATTATTGAAAAATTTTTAATTATGCAACAGACATGCCACTTATTGCCTTCACGCAGTTAATTAATAAACATTATTTATAAACTTTCTCATGCTATTTGTCGATATGCGGATGGTTTCAAATTCAAATCGGTGGCTGATACGTCAGTGCATCACTAGTATGTTGTGAAAACCTTACAGAGAGTACAAACAGCAACTATATTGACATTAGCTGGGTTTCGAATAAAAATCCCTTAATTTGCAAAGAGTTTTTATGCTCGCTTGAGGTGGGTTTTGACTTATGCGAAAAAGAGTAAATGCGAATAATGGGAGATGGAAACGTGTTTGCTGAATAAATTTTGAGGTAGCGAACATTAATCCCACGTGACTGATCGTCTTGCTGTATCAGCTGATGTTGGTTTTATCTTATATAGGGCTTGATGCCCTTGCTGCTCGTGCCTGCATCAAAAATTCTGCTTTTCGTTTTCTGTGCACGTTATTCAGTTACAAGATGCACTGCTAGTGAATTTATAACTTGCCAAATCGTAACTAAATGCAGTCCTGTCTCTAAGCGTGTCTTGTTTTGTTTACTGTTAGTTACTAGGTTATCAATACCACCGTCATTGGCTCAAACAACTTGATGGAAATGCACTTAAATTGGGTCGTACACCGGACGAGAAGCACCGCGTCGCACCATGAATCTAAAAACAAAACACGTTATTTTCTATAAATGTATAAATGTAAAACCCAGCTTTGTCACCCAATTTACAAATAATTTTTGAAAATTGCCGATACCAATTACCAATTAGGCCAATACATCTGTGCATTCCTTAATACCTTAAAGTATTGATATTTCTAAATAGATCTCTTATTCAGATGGAAATAAAGTAGCTGGGGTTGCTGTTGCTGTTTTCAAAACTTTTTAATGTTTTTAAGAGGCATTTGTTCCCCAGAAATGAGCAGGTTTAAGGAAGCAATGCTGTCTTGGATTAAAAAGGGCAATTTTATATTTAACATCACTAAAGCAGCTGCTGTAAACATAGTCATTGCCAGATATTTCTGCAGTTTTCCACCTGCTACTTGAGTTTCCCCTGGTTGCTTTACTGTTTTCTGTGTAGGTCTAATTGAAAGACTATGTCATCATCACCACTTTACATAAAGCCTTATGAACAAGCAGAATTATGTGAATCATAATAAAGTCTAAGGTCTGATGCTGATGAATGTTTATGCTAATGGAGACATTTGTATCTTTATAAATGCATCTGCACTCAGACCCTGAGTCTCTTTTAACAGAAAACACAATGATGATGCTGTCTGGTGTTAATGAAAACTCTTGACTTTAATAGTGTGGCGAGACCTGACAGACAAACTCACTCACCCATAAGCTGCGTGTGTCGTAACAGGAAAAATTAGCCAATCGTACACTTAACATTTAAACACTTTGACATTCCTGTAAAACGTATCATTGCTGACGTTTTGCATGCAACCGCTTTACCATGAGCTCTTGACATCACAACTCTGATTAAGGGCTGGCCGGCCCATCGTACAGTGAGTTCACCAAAAATAACAAGTCTGTCACCATTTATCTCCCTTGGGTCAAAAATCTAGGCTATGAGTTATTTTATCCACAGAAGCAAACAC
Organism: Paramisgurnus dabryanus; assembly: GCF_030506205.2. Lineage (NCBI taxonomy): Eukaryota > Metazoa > Chordata > Actinopteri > Cypriniformes > Cobitidae > Paramisgurnus > Paramisgurnus dabryanus. Next base: position 36,196,385 of record NC_133353.1, on the reverse strand, counting down.
AGTTTGTGCACTTTACAGATCTTCTCATGCCAAGTGTGTAAGGAAGAGCTGAATGTAAGTTGTTGTTTACTGAAAGTCTAGATTTACCAATGTCAGATGTCACTGGATCACTCGAGTCTTGTAACCTGACCGAGCTTGAACATGTGAATGTGTTGGTAACTACGACAAACGGTGGGTAGAAAACAATAAAAAAAAAATAAAGTGGGGGATACTTTTCTGGTGCTTTTCTCTTTTATAGTAGGTCTGTATGGAAAAGAGCAGCATCTAACTAAGGCTGCATAACGAATTAGAGCTGAAGATCTTTGCCCGAACCCGACGGGACCCGTCGGGACCCGACGGGCTCGGGCGGGTTCGGGCTTCCTTTCTAACATTTTACACGGGCTCGGGGCGGGCTTGGGCTTGCGCTCCGGCTTTGTGAGGTAAATGAGCGTTCAAGTTCAATCAGTAGCGCAGGATCGCGCTGAATTCATTTACAGTGGATTGGATTTAATGATTTTCCTCATCAAAAACATGTAGCCTAATCTTGGTGAGTAGGTTTTTCAATGTATAACTAAATATGAATCGAGTCTTAAATACATAATTTAGACAGAGGATATAGACTAATGTTGGCAGTAATGGAGAGAAGTGCCGACGCAAATCCCGCGGAGCCTTTCTCTTAATTTCGTTATTGCCAAATACCCATCTTAATTCAGAATGTATTATCTTAATTTAATTCGTTAAGAAATAATAATTTTATTGGCATATTTATAGTGTATTGCATAAGCCTATTTAGAATGAGATGTTACAATGTTACAGATGACTTATTTTATTTCTTTGTTTCAACTTCCAAGTGGCGTGTAGATTATTAGTCATGAGTAAATAATGTTAAAACCTGTGTAAATTTCTCATTCTTGACAAAAGCTGTGTGTGTGCGCACATTTAAATAATGTCGGGCTGTAAACGGGTTCGGGCTTTTAAATAGCTGTCAATCTAAATGTACGTTCGGGTTCGGGCTGCATTCTGTCGGGCTCCGGACATTTCGGGCCTAACTTTTAAGGCCCGATTACAGCTCTATAACGAATAATCGTGACTAATCATTTGCAGAATAAACGTTTTTGTTTACATCATAAATGTTTGTGTACTGTGTATAATAATTATGTACAAATAAGTACACACACATGCATGATGTAAACCAAAACTTTTATTCTGCAAATGATTAATCACGATTAATTGTTATGCAGCCCTACATCTAACATCTCCTGCATTGAATTTTTTTTTTTGCTTAATGTAAAAATAACTTGCACAATAGGGAAATGCTTGGTTATCAGGATAATAATAATGTCAAGCAGGACTATTGCAGTAGATGGAGTCTGAGTCTTCATGCATTCGATCTGTTTATCACAGTCCTACTCAAGTACAGCCATGTGCTAATCTGTAACCTGTGACACAATGTGATACAATATCTTCTCAACAACCTGCACACGTAACATCCCGTGGCAAGGTTCTGCTTGCGTTACTTTTATAATACCAATGACTTTGGGTCTTGTTTCCTGGTTACGTCAGGAACATAGTGGTCGGTCGGAGGCGGAAATCAGGGTCTAGTCTTTAGCCGAGCATCGCTAGACCTTTCCAAACATTCGCCTGTGCTTTGTGACTTGGCTTGGTGTCATAAGTTGCCTCGATCATAGCTGAGCCAAGGGAACTTGCTAAAGGCACCTCGCTGTCATGAAATCTGTTCTTTCTGGCCTGGAATTTGAACGCCGCCTGACACAGGAAGCTCAGATTGACTTGTGCAATTGTGTAGCACACGTCCTGTGTTGCGTTCGCTATACCACAGCTTTGATGCGACTGCTTTGAGTGTTGTTTTTGTAAGTAAGGTGAAGTCAGGACGTTTACGCTGAGAGCGCTGCTGTTTTCTGGTTGTAACATAAGTGTCATAGGTCATTTGTGTTTAGTCATCCTAATTTTTGTCAAACGTGCATTTCGAAAAGCAGCCCAAGCCTGAACCTGCTTTGTCAGCTATAGATGATTCAAAGATGAGCACACATAAGCAGAAGAACGTGTTGTGCTGAGCCTCCCTCAGATAAGATGAGAGTAATGTGATGTGCATTCCTTCCCGAGGAGGAGGGGACAGCGACGGAAAGCTTTTCCTCCGGCTCTCATCTGCCCTCACACATTCCGGCTTTATCAGTGGTTTGGGCCGGCGAGATGAATCACATTGGACAGTCTGTGTCTGTCCGAATCTCTCTCACTCACGTCAGTACTGCGGTAAACCTCAGATTCAGCAAGTGTTTCCACTGGACGGGTGATGTCACTTTTTACGTTGCTAGACAAACTTCTGCAAACAAACATTGGGCAAGTCAATCCTTGTCATCGTTCCTAGAAAACATTAAAAACCTTTAATTCAAGAAATAAAATCTAGCGATGCATCAAAAGGAAAAACTTCGGCTGAATAAAATAAAATACCCAGCCGAATATCGAACAACAGATTCATTTTCATAACTAGATAGAAAAGTTTGAAGACAAACTTTATGTTGGCTTGACAAAGCCTAGCCTGAACGTTTAAAACAGATTGAGAGAAATTTAAAACAAGTTTAGTTTAGTATTATAACTTTCCGTTAACATAACATAACCAAAAGTTACCATGTTAGCATGTTAAGCACTAAGTTAGCATGATGCTAACATGAATTAGCATGAAGCTAGCATGATGCTAACATGAATTAGCATGAAACTAGCATAATGCTAACATGAATTAGCATGAAGCTAACATGAATTAGCATGAAGCTAACATGATGCTAACATGAATTAGCATGAAGCTAGCATGATGCTAACATGAATTAACATGAAACTAGCATGATGCTAACATGAATTAGCGTGAAGCTAACATTAATTAGCATGAAGCTAACATGATGCTAACATGAATTAGCATGAAGCTAGCATGATGCTAACATGAATTAGCATGAAGCTAGCATGATGCTAACATGAATTAGCATGAAGCTAACATGATGCTAACATGAATTAGCATGACGCTAGCATGATGCTAACATGAATTAGCATGAAGCTAGCATGATGCTAACATGAATTAGCATGAAGCTAGCATGATGCTAACATGAATTAACATGAAGCTAGCATGATGTTAACATGAATTAGCATGAAGCTAGCATGATGTTAACATGAATTAGCATGAAGCTAGCATGATGCTAACATGAATTAGCATGAAGCTAGCATGATGCTAACATGAATAAGCATGAAGCTAGCATGATGCTAACATGAATAAGCATGAAGCTAGCATGATGCTAACATGAATTAGCATGAAGCTAGCATGATGCTAACATGAATTAGCATGAAGCTAGCATGATGCTAACATGAATTAGCATGAAGCTAGCATGATGCTAACATGAATTAGCATGAAGCTAGCATGATGCTAGCATGATTAGCAGGAAGCTAGCATGATGCTAGCATGATTAGCACGAAGCTAACATGAATTAGCATGAAGCTAGCACGACGCTAACATGAATTAGCATGAAGCTAGCACGACGCTAACATGAATTAGCATGAAGCTAGCACGACGGTAACATGAATTAGCATGAAGCTAGCACGACGGTAACATGAATTAGCATGAAGCTAGCACAATGCTAACATGAATTAGCATGAAGCTAGCACGATGCTAACATGAATTAGCATGAAGCTAGCACGATGCTAACATGAATTAGCATGAAGCTAGCACGATGCTAACATGAATTAGCATGAAGCTAGCACGATGCTAACATGAATTAGCATGAAGCTAGCACGATGCTAACATGAATTAGCATGAAGCTAGCACGATGCTAACATGAATTAGCATGAAGCTAGCACGAAGCTAACATGAATTAGCATGAAGCTAGCACGATGCTAACATGAATTAGCATGAAGTTAGCATGATGCTAACATGAATTAGTATGAAGCTAGCATGATGCTAACATGATTAGCATGAAGTTAGCAAGATTTATTATGAAATTAGCATAAAGCTAGCACGAAACTAGCATGAAGCTAGTATGACTTAGCATGGAGCTAGCATAAGGCTAACATGACCAAAAGACCCAACCCCCATGTCTCTATGATGTTCGGATCCAGAGATATAAGGCTTTGTTTATTATGTTGCTAGGGTGCTCATATTTGGTTGCTAGGGGCGTGGCTTAATACCTCAATAAGAATCCTCCGAGACTGATTGGATGCCTGAGTAAAATGAGCCCACCCCCATGTCTCTGTGACACTGTGCTGCAAAGATATCCATCTGGGCATTTTATAATGGCAGTCTATGGGATATGTTGCTAGGGTGCCCAAAAATGGTTGCTAGGGGCGTGGCTTAATAGCTATGGGGCGATCCTGAGAGACTGATTGGATGCCTGACTAAATTGAGCCCACCCCCATGTCTCTACGACACTCTAAAGTGAAGATATTCCACCTGGACGCTTTTATTCCCTTATATGGGCATGTTCCCTGCCCCATTATAAGTCAATGGGGAAATTTGGGTGCCCCTTACACCCCAGGGGTGAAACTTACACCCCAATGTGATGTATGTTCTTACAGAGCCTGCCAGCCTCTTCAAATGTGGTAACCCACAAGTTTCTACAAATTTCTCGCTTGCAGCTATGACCCGTCAAAGTTTGTCGCAATGTTAAGTCAATGGAAAATTTGGGGTGTTTGAGCGCCCCGTTTAGGAATTCGGTAGGTCCCATCAGTTAGAAAAGTCATAGCAACAATCTACGTACCAGTCTTAAAAGTTTTGTAAAGTTTTGTGGGTGTAGCTTGAAAGCTCTAGGAGGAGTTACTGTGAGAAAAAGTTTGTACCAGAAGAATAATAATAATAATAACTAGATATTAAAGTTTGAAGACAAACTTTATGTTGGCTTGAAAAAGCGTAGCCTGAACGTTTAAAACGGTTTGACAGAAGTTTAGTTTAGTAGGCTATCTGGCTGTTGGTATGTTTAGGTATGAAGGTAGCATGATTTAGCATGATTTATCATGATGCCAACATGATAAACATGAAGCTAGGATGATTAGCATGATGCTAGCATGATTAGCATGATGCTAGCATGATTAGCATGAAGTTAGCATGATTAGCATGAAGCTAGCATGATGCTAGCATGATTAGCATGAAGCTAGCATGATGCTAACATGATTAGCATGAAGCTAGCATGATTAGCATGATGCTACCATGATGTTAGCATGAAGCTAGCATGAAGTTAGCATGATGCTAACATGATTAGCATGAAGCTAGCATGATGCTAACATGATTAGCATGAAGCTAGCATGATGCTAGCATGATTAGCATGAAGCTAGCATGATGTTATCATGATTAGCATGAAGCTAGCATGATGCTAGCATGATTAGCATGAAGCTAGCATGATGCTAGCATGATTAGCATGATGTTAGCACGATTAGCATGAAGCTAGCATGAAGTTAACATGATGGTAGCATTATTAGCATGAAGCTAGCATGTTGCTAGCATGATTAGCATGATGGTAGCATGATTAGCATAAAGCTAGCATGTTGCTAGCATGATTAGCATGAAGTTAGCATGATGCTAGAATGATTAGCATGAAGCTAGCATGATGCTAGCATGATTAACATGAAGCTAGCATGATGCTAGCATGATTAGCATGAAGCTAGCATAATGCTAGCATAAAGCTAGCATGTTGCTAACATGATTAGCATGAAGCTAACATGATGCTAGCATGATTAGCATGAAGCTAGCATGATGCTAGCATGATTAGCATGAAGCTAACATGATTGTAGCATGATTAGCATGAAGCTAGCATAATTAGCATGAAGCTAACATGATGCTAGCATGATTAGCATGAAGCTAGCATGATGCTAACATGATAAGCATAAAGCTAGCATGAAGTTAGCATGATGTTAGCATGATTAGCATGAAGCTAGCATGATGCTAGCATGATTAGCATGAAGCTAGCATGAAGTTAGCATGATGGTACCATGATTAGCATGAAGCTAACATGTTGCTAGCATGATTAGCATGATGATAGCATGATTAGCATAAAGCTAGCATGTTGCTAACATGATTAGCATGAAGCTAGCATGATGCTAGCATGAAACTACCATGATTCTAGCATGATTAGCATGAAGCTAGCATGATTCTAGCATGATTAGCATGAAGCTAGCATGATTCTAGCATGATTAGCATGAAGCTAACATGATGCTAGCATGATTAGCATGAAGCTAGCATGATGCTAACATGATAAGCATAAAGCTAGCATGAAGTTAGCATGATGTTAGCATGATTAGCATGAAGCTAGCATGATGCTAGCATGATTAGCATGAAGCTAGCATGAAGTTAGCATGATGGTACCATGATTAGCATGAAGCTAACATGTTGCTAGCATGATTAGCATGATGATAGCATGATTAGCATAAAGCTAGCATGTTGCTAGCATAATTAGCATGAAGCTAGCATGATGCTAACATGAAACTAGCATGATTCTAGCATGATTAGCATGAAGCTACCATGATTCTAGCATGATTAGCATGAAGCTAGCATGATTCTAGCATGATTAGCATGAAGCTAGCATGATGTTAGCATGATTAGCATGAAGGTAGCATGAGGCTAGCATGATTAGCATGAAGTAAGCATGAGGTTAGCATGATTAGCATGAAGCTAGCATGATTTAACGTGAAGCTAGCATGATTAGCATGATGCTAACATGATAAGCATAACGCTAACAATATTTAGCGTGCAGCTAACAAGATTTAACATGAAGTTAGCATGATTTAGCATGAAGTTAGCAAGATTTATTATGAAATTAGCATAAAGCTAGCATGAAACTAGCATGAAGCTAGTATGACTTAGCATGGAGCTAGCTTGAAGCTAACATGACCCAAAGACCCAACCCCCATGTCTCTATGATGTTCAGACCAAGAGATATAAGGCTTTGTTTATTATGTTGCTAGGGTGCTCAAATTTGGTTGCTAGGGGCGTGGCTTAATGCCTCAATAAGAATCCTATTAAGACTGATTGGATGCCTGAGTAAAATGAGCCCACCCCTATGTCTCTATGACACTCTGGTGTAAAGATATCCATCTGGGCTTTTTATAATGGTAGTCTATGGGAGATGTTGCTAGGGTACCCAAAATTGTTGCTAGGGGCGTGGCTAAATAGCTTTGGGGCGATCCTAAGAGACTGATTGGATGACTGAGTAAAATGAGCCCACCCCCATGTCTCTACGACACTCTAAAGTAAAGATATTCCATCTGGGACGCTTTTATTCCCTTATATGGGCATGTTCCCTGCCCCATTATAAGTCAATGGGAAATTTTGGGGGCCTCTTACACCCCAGGGGTATAGCTTACACCCCATTGTGATGTATGTTCTTACAGAGCCTGTCAGCCACCTTAAATGTGGTATGCCACAAGTTTCTACAAGTTTCTCACTCACAGCTATGACCCGTCAAAGTTTGTCTCAATGTTAAGTCAATGGAAATTTTGGGGTGTTCGAGACCCCCGTTTAGGAATTCGGAAGGTCCCATCAGTTAGAAAAGATATAGCACACTAAGTCAGACCAGTCTGAAGGTCTGTGGAAAATTTGGTGCATGTAGCTTGAAAGCCCTAGGACGAGTTAGTGTTTATAATTTTGGGGGGAGAAAAAGAATAATAATAACTAGATATTAAAGTTTGAAGACAAACTTTATGTTGGCTTGAAAAAGCGTAGCTTGAACGTTTAAAACGGTTTGACAGAAGTTTAGTTTAGTAGGCTATCTGGCTGTTAGAATGTTTAAGTATGAAGGTAACATGATTTAACATGATGCTAACATGATAAGCATGAAGCTGGCATGATGCTAACATGATTAGCATGAAGCTAGCATGATGCTAACATGATTAGCATGAAGCTAGCATAATGTTAGCATGATTAGCATGAAGTTAGCATGATGCAAGCATGATTAACATGAAGCTAGCATGATGCTAGCATGATTAGAATGAAGCTAACATGATGCTAACATGATTAGCACGAAGCTAGCATGATTAGCATGAAGCTAGCATGAAGCTAGCATGATTAGCATGAAGCTAGCATGAAGCTAGCATGATTAACATGAAGCTAGCATGAAGCTAGCAGGATTAGCATGAAGCTAGCATGATTAGCATAAAGCTAGCATGATGCTAACATGATTAGCATGAAGCTAGCATGATGTTAGCATGATTAGCATGAAGCTAGCATGAAGCTAGCAGGATTAGCATGAAGCTAGCATGATGCTAACATGATTAGCATGAAGCTAGCATGATGCTAACATGATTAGCATGAAGCTAGCATAATGTTAGCATGATTAGCATGAAGTTAGCATGATGGTAGCATGATTAGCATGAAGATAACATGATGCTAGCATGATTAGCATGAAGCTAGCATGAAGCTAGCATGATTAGCATGAAGCTAGCATGAAGCTGATTGATTAACATGAAGCTAGCATGAAGCTAGCAGGATTAGCATGAAGCTAGCATGATTAGCATGAAGCTAGCATGATGCTAACATGATTAGCACGAAGCTAGCATGATTAGCATGAAGCTAGCACGAAGCTAGCATGATTAGCATGAAGCTAGCATGAAGCTAGCATGATTAGCATGAAGCTAGCATAAAGCTAGCAGGATTAGCATGAAGCTAGCATGATTAACATGAAGTTAGCATGATGCTAGCATGATTAGCATGAAGTTAGCATGATGCTAGCATGATTAGCACGAAACTAGCATGATTCTAGCATGATTAGCATGAAGCTAACATGATGTTAGCATGATAAGCATGATAAGCATGAAGCTAGCATGATGCTTACATGATTAGCATGAAGCTAGCATGATTAGCATGAAGCTAGCAGGATGCTAGCATGATTAGCACGAAGCTAGCATGATACTAGCATGATTAACACGAAGCTAGCATGATTCTAGCATGATTAGCATGAAGCTAGCATGATGTTAGCATGATTAGCATGAAGCTAGCATGATGTTAGCATGATTAGCATGAAGCTAGCATGAGGCTAGCACAATTAGCATGAAGTAAGCATAGGTTAGCATGATTAGCATGAAGCTAACATGATTTAACGTGAAATTAGCATGATTAGCATGATGCTAGCATGATTAGCATGATGCTAGCATGATTAGCATGAAGCTAGCACTATTTAGTGTGCAGCTAACAAGATTTAACATGAAGTTAGCATGATTTAGCATGAAGTTAGCATGATTTAGCATGAAGTTATCAAGATTTATCATGAAATTAGCATAAAGCTAGCATGAAGCTAGTATGACATAGCATGGAGCTAGCATGACGCTAACATGACCCAAAGACCCAACCCCCATGTCTCTATGATGTTCAGATCCAGAGATATAAGGCTTTGTTTATTATGTTGCTAGGGTGTTCATATTTGGTTGCTAGGGGCGTGGCTTAATACCTCAATAAGAATCCTAAGAGACTGATTGGATGCCTGAGTAAAATGAGCCCACCCCTATGTCTCTATGACACTCTTGTGCAAAGATATGCATCTGGGCTTTTTATAATGGTAGTCTATGGGAGATGTTGCTAGGGTACCCAAAATTGTTGCTAGGGGCGTGGCTTAATAGCTCTGTGGTGATCCTAAGAGACTGATTGGTTGCCTGAGTAAAATGAGCCCACCCCCATGTCTCTGCGACACTCTAAAGTGAAGATATGCCATCTGGGACGTTTTTATTCCCTTTTATGGGCATGTTTCCTGCCCCATTATAAGTCAATGGGAAATTTTGGGGGCCTCTTACACCCCAGGGGTACAGCTTACACCCCATTGTGAGGTATGTTCTTACACAGCCTGTCAGCCTCCTTAAATGTGATAAGCCACAAGTTTCTACAAGTTTCTCACTCACAGCTATGACCCGTCAAAGTTTGTCTCAATGTTAAATCAATGGAAATTTTGGGGTGTTCGAGCCCCCCGTTTAGGAATTTGGAAGGTCCCATCAGTTAGAAAAGATATAGCACACTAAGTCAGACCAGTCTGAAGGTCTGTGGAAAATTTGGTGCATGTAGCTTGAAAGCCCTAGGACGAGTTAGTGTCAGAAATTTTGGGGTAGAATAATAAGATATAAGTTTAATAGCAATAACAATATATTGGCTTTTTCAAAGCCAACATAATAACTAGATAGAAAAGTTTGAAGACAAACTTTATGTTGGCTTGACAAAGCCTAGCCTGAACGTTTAAAACAGATTGAGAGAAATTTAAAACAAGTTTAGTTTAGGATTATAACTTTCCGTAAACATGATACCAAAAGTTACCATGTTAGCATGTTTAGCACTAAGTTAGCATGATGCTAACATGAATTAGCATGAAGCTAGCATGATGCAAACATAAATTAGCATGAAGCTAGCATGATGCTAACATGAATTAGCATGAAGCTAACATGATGCTAACATGAATAAGCATGAAGCTAGCATGATGCTAACATGAATTAGCATGAAGCTAGCATGATGCTAACATAAATTAGCATGAAGCTAGCATGATGCTAACATAAATTAGCATGAAGCTAGCATGATGCTAACATGAATTAGCATGAAGCTAGCATGATGCTAACATGAATTAGCATGAAGCTAGCATGATGCTAACATGAATTAGCATGAAGCTAGCATGATGCTAACATGAATTAGCATGAAGCTAGCATGATGCTAACATGAATTAGCATTGTGCTAACATGAATTAGCATGAAGCTAGCACGATGCTAACATGAATTAGCATGAAGCTAGCACGATGCTAACATGAATTAGCATGAAGCTACCACGACGGTAACATGAATTAGCATGAAGCTAGCATGATGCTAACATGAATTAGCATGAAGCTAGCACGATGCTAACATGAATTAGCATTGTGCTAACATGAATTAGCATGAAGCTAACATGAATTAGCATGATGCTAACATGAATTAGCATGAAGCTAGCATGATGGTAACATGAATTAGCATGAAGCTAGCATGATGTTAACATGAATTAGCATGAAGCTAGCATGATGCTAACATGAATTAGCATGAAGCTAGCATGATGCTAGTATGATTAGCATGAAGTTCGCATGATTCTAGCATGATTAGCATGAAGCTAGCATGATGCTAGCATGATTAGCAGGAAGCTAGCATGATGCTAGCATGATTAGCATGAAGCTAACATGAATTAGCATGAAGCTAGCACGACGCTAACATGAATTAGCGTGAAGTTAGCACGACGCTAACATGAATTAGCATGAAGCTAGCACGACGTTAACATGAGTTAGCATGAAGCTAGCACGACGTTAACATGAATTAGCATGAAGCTAGCACGACGCTAACATGAATTAGCATGAAGCTAGCATGACGCTAACATTAATTAGCATGAAGCTAGCACGATGCTAACATGAATTAACATGAAGCTAGCACGACGCTAACATGAATTAGCATGAAGCTAGCACGACGCTAACATGAATTAGCATGAAGCTAGCACGATGCTAACATGAATTAGCATGAAGTTAGCACGATGCTAACATGAATTAGCATGAAGCTAGCACGATGCTAACATGAATTAGCATGAAGCTAGCACGATGCTAACATGAATTAGCATGAAGCTAACACGATGCTAACATGAATTAGCATGAAGCTAGCACGATGCTAACATGAATTAGCATGAAGCTAGCACGATGCTAACATGAATTAGCATGAAGCTAGCACGATGCTAACATGAATTAGCATGAAGCTAGCATGAAGCTAACATGAATTAGCATGAAGCTAGCATGATTTATTATGAAATTAGCATAAAGCTAGCACGAAACTAGCATGAAGCTAGTATGACTTAGCATGGAGCTAGCATAAGGCTAACATGACCAAAAGACCCAACCCCCATGTCTCTATGATTTTCGGATCCAGAGATATAAGGCTTTGTTTATTATGTTGCTAGGGTGCTCATATTTGGTTGCTAGGGGCGTGGCTTAATACCTCAATAAGAATCCTCCGAGACTGATTGGATGCCTGAGTAAAATGAGCCCACCCCCATGTCTCTGTGACACTGTGCTGCAAAGATATCCATCTGGGCATTTTATAATGGCAGTCTATGGGATATGTTGCTAGGGTGCCCAAAAATGGTTGCTAGGGGCGTGGCTTAATAGCTATGGGGCGATCCTGAGAGACTGATTGGATGCCTGAGTAAAATGAGTCCACCCCCATGTCTCTATGACACTGTAAAGCGAAGATATTCCATCTGGGACGCTTTTATTCCCTTATATGGGCATGTTTCCTGCCCCGTTATAAGTCAATGGGGATTTTTGGGTGGCTCTTACGCCCCAGGGGTGAAACTTACACCCCAATGTGAGGTATGTTCTCACAGTGCCTGCCAGCCTCTTCAAATGTGGTAACCCAGAAGTTTCTACAAATTTCTCGCTCTCAGCTATGACCCGTCAAAGTTTGTCGCAATGTTAAGTCAATGGAAAATTTGGGGTGTTTGAGCGCCCCGTTTAGGAATTCGGTAAGTCCCATCAGTTAGAAAAGTCATAGCACGCTAAGTCAGACCAGTCTGAAGACTTTTGGAAAGTTTGGTGAATGTAGCTTGAAAGCTCTAGGAGGAGTTACAGTCAGAAATTTTGGGGATCAGAAGAAAAATAATAATAATAACTAGATATTAAAGTTTGAAGACAAACTTTATGTTGGCTTGAAAAAGCGTAGCATGAAGCTAGCATGATGCTAGCATGATTAGCATGAAGCTAGCATGATCCTAGCATGATTAGCATGAAGCTAGCATGATGTTAGCATTGATTAGCATGAAGCTAGCATGATGCTAGCATTGATTAGCATGAAGCTAGCATGATGCTAGCATTGATTATCATGAAGCTAGCATGATTAGCATGAAGCTAGCATGAAGCTAGCATGATTAGCATGAAGCTAGCATGATGTTAGCATGATTAGCATGAAGCTAGCATGATGCTAGCATGATTAACATGAAGCTAGCATGAAGTTAGCATGATTAGCATGAAGCTACCATGATGTTAGCATGATTAGCATGAAGCTAGCATGATGCTAGCATGATTAGCATAAAGCTAGCATGATGTTAGCATGATTAGCATGAAGCTAGCATGATGTTAGCATTGATTAGCATGAAATTAGCATGAAGCTAGCATGATGCTAGCATTGATTAGCATGAAGCTAGCATGAAGCTACCATGATTAGCATGAAGCTAGCATGAAGCTAGCATGATTAGCATGAAGCTAGCATGAAGCTAGCATGATTAGCATGAAGCTAGCATGATTAGCATGAAGCTAGCATAATGCTAGCATGATTAGCATGAAGCTAGCATGATGCTAGCATGATTAGCATGAAGCTAGCATGATGCTAGCATGATTAGCATTAAGCTAGCATGATGCTAGCATGATTAGCATGAAGTTAGCATGATGCTAGCATGATTAGCATGAAGCTAGCATGATGCTAGCATGATTAGCATGAAGCTAGCATGATTCTTGCATGATTAGCATGAAGCTACCATGATGTTAGCATGATTAGCATGAAGCTAGCATGATGCTAGTATGATTAGCATGAAACTAGCATGAGGCTAGCATGATTAGCATGAAGAAAACATGAGGTTAGCATGATTAGCATAAAGCTAGCATGATTTAACGTGAAGCTAGCATGATTAGCATGATGCTAGCATGATTAGCATGAAGCTAGCACTATTTAGCGTGAAGCTAACAAGATTTAACATGAAGCTAGCATGATTTAGCATGAAGTTAGCAAGCTATATTATGAAATTAGCATAAAGCTAGCATGAAACTAGCATGAAGCTAGTATGACTTAGCATGGAGCTAGCATGAAGCTAACATGACCCGAAGACCCAACCCCCATGTCTCTATGATGTTCAGATCCAAAGATATAAGGCTTTGTTTATTATGTTGCTAGGGTGCTCATATTTGGTTGCTAGGGGCGTGGCTTAACACCTCAATAAGAATCCTATTAAGACTGATTGGATGCCTGAGTAAAATGAGCCCACCCCTATGTCTCTATGACACTCTGGTGCAAAGATATCCATCTGGGCTTTTTATAATGGTAGTCTATGGGAGATGTTGCTAGGGTACCCAAAATTGTTGCTAGGGGCGTGGCTAAATAGCTTTGGGGCGATCCTAAGAGACTGATTGGATGACTGAGTAAAATGAGCCCACCCCCATGTCTCTACGACACTCTAAAGTAAAGATATTCCATCTGGGACGCTTTTATTCCCTTATATGGGCATGTTTCCTGCCCCATTATAAGTCAATGGGAAATTTTGGGGGCCTCTTACACCCCAGGGGTATAGCTTACACCCCATTGTGATGTATGTTCTTACAGAGCCTGTCAGCCACCTTAAATGTGGTAAGCCACAAGTTTCTACAAGTTTCTCACTCACAGCTATGACCCGTCAAAGTTTGTCTCAATGTTAAGTCAATGGAAATTTTGGGGTGTTCGAGCCCCCCGTTTAGGAATTCGGAAGGTCCCATCAGTTAGAAAAGATATAGCACACTAAGTCAGACCAGTCTGAAGGTCTGTGGAAAATTTGGTGCATGTAGCTTGAAAGCTCTAGGACGAGTTAGTGTCAGAAATTTTGGGAGGAGAAGAAAGAATAATAACTAGATAGTAAAGTTTGAAGGCAAACTTTATGTTGGCTTGAGAAAGCGTAGCCTGAACGTTTAAAACGGTTTGACATAAGTTTAGTTTAGTAGGCTATCTGGCTGTTAGTATGTTTAAGTATGAAGGTAGCATGATTTACCATGAAGCTAGCATGATGTTAGCATGATTAGCATGAAGCTAGCATGATGCTAGCATGATTAGAATGAAGCTAGCTTGATGCTAGCATGATTAGCATGAAGCTAGCATGATAAGCATGAAGCTAGCATGATGCTAGCATGATTAGCATGAAGCTAGCATGATGCTAGCATGATTAGCATGAAGCTAGCATGATTAGCATGAAGCTAGTATGATGCTAACATGATGTTAGCATGATTAGCATGAAGCTAGCATGATGCTAGCATGATTAGCATGAAGCTAGCATGATGCTAGCATGATTAGCATGAAGCTAGCATGATGCTAGCATGATTAGCATGAAGCTAGCATGATGCTAGCATGATTTGCATGAAGCTAGCATGATGTTAGCATGATTAGCATGAAGCTAGCATGATGTTAGCATGATTAGCATGAAGCTAGCATGATGCTAGCATGATTAGCATGAAGCTAGCATGATGCTAGCATGATTTGCATGAAGCTAGCATGATGCTAGCATGATTAGCATGAAGCTAGCATGATGCTAGCATGATTAGCATGAAGCTAGCATGATGCTAGCATGATTAGCATGAAGCTAGCATGATGCTAGCATGATTAGCATGAAGCTAGCATGATGCTAGCATGATTAGCATGAAGCTAGCATGATGCTAGCATGATTAGCATGAAGCTAGCTTGATGCTAGCATGATTAGCATGAAGTTAGCATGATGTTAGCATGATTAACATGAAGCTAGCATGATGCTAGCATGATTAGCATGAAGCTAGCATGATGCTAGCATGATTAGCATGAAGCTAGCATGATGCTAGCATGATTAGCATGAAGCTAGCATGATGCTAGCATGATTAGCATGAAGCTAGCATGAAGCTAGCATGATTAGCATGAAGTTAGCATGAAGCTAGCATGATGCTAGTATGATTAGCATGAAGCTAGCATGATGCTAGCATGATTAGCATGAAGCTAGCATGATGTTAGCATGATTAGCATGAAGCTAGCATGAAGTTAGCATGATTAGCATGAAGCTAGCATGAAGTTAGCATGATTAGCATGAAGCTAGCATGATGTTAGCATGATTAGCATGAAGCTAGCATGAAGCTAGCATGATTAGCAAGAAGCTAGCATGAAGCTAACATTTATTGCGTTGCTAGGGTACTAAGTTTGGTTGCTAGGGAGAAAATTGGCATCCCATAATGATCACCCTTCAAGCCACAAGTTAAACGGTCCAACCCCCGTGTCTCTACAATGTTCTGATGCGGAGATATAAGGCTTTGTTTATTGCGTTGCTAGGGTACTAAGTTTGGTTGCTAGGGAGAAAATTGGCATCCCATAATGATCACACTTCAAGCCACAAGTAAAACGGTCCAACCCCCGTGTCTCTATGATGTTCTGAAGCGGAGATATAAGGCTTTGTTTATTCCGTTGCTAGGGTACTAAGTTTGGTTGCTAGGGAAAAAATTGGCATCCCATAATGATTACACTTCAAGCCACAAGAAAAACGGTCCAACCCCTGTGTCTCTACGATGTTCAGATCCAGAGATATAAGGCTTTGTTTATTATGTTGCTAGGGTCTTCATATTTTGTTGCTAGGGGCGTGGCTTAATACCTCAATAAGAATCCTAAGAGACTGATTGGATGCCTGAGTAAAATGAGCCCACCCCTATGTCTCTATGACACTCTGGTGCAAAGATATCCATCTGGGCTTTTTATAATGGTAGTCTATGGGAGATGTTGCTAGGGTACCCAAAATTGTTGCTAGGGGCGTGGCTTAATATCTCTGGGGTGATCCTAAGAGACTGATTGGATGCTTGAGTAAAATGAGCCCACCCCCATGTCTCTAAGACACTCTAAAGTGAAGATATTCCATCTGGGACGCTTTTTTTCCCTTTTATGGGCATATTTCCTGCCCCATTATAAGTCAATGGGAAAATTTGGGGGCCTCTTACACCCCAGGGGTACAGCTTACACCCCATTGTGAGGTATGTTCTTACACAGCCTGTCAGCCTCCTTAAATGTGGTAAGCCACAAGTTTCTACAAGTTTCTCACTCGCAGCTATGACCCGTCAAAGTTTGTCTCAATGTTAAGTCAATGGAAATTTTGGGGTGTTTCAGCGCCCCGTTTAGGAATTCGGAAGGTCCCATCAGTTAGAAAAGATATAGCACACCTCGTCAGATCAGACCGAAAGTCTGTCCAAAGTTTGATGGCTGTAGCTTGAAAGCTCTAGGACGAGTTAGAGTTAGAAATTTTAGTCTCAGAAGAAAAAGAATAATAATAATAACTAGATAGTAAAGTTTGAAGACAAACTTTATGTTGGCTTGAGAAAGCGTAGCCTGAACGTTTAAAACGGTTTGACATAAGTTTAGTTTAGTAGGCTATCTGGCTGTTAGTATGTTTAAGTATGAAGGTAGCATGATTTACCATGAAGCTAGCATGATGTTAGCATGATTAGCATGAAGCTAGCATGATGCTAGCATGATTAGCATGAAGCTAGCTTGATGCTAGCATGATTAGCATGAAGCTAGCATGATTAGCATGAAGCTAACATGATGCTAGCATGATTAGCATGAAGCTAGCATGATGCTAGCATGATTAGCATGAAGCTAGCATGATGCTAGCATGATTAGCATGAAGCTAGCATGATGCTAGCATGATTAGCATGAAGCTAACATGATGCTAGCATGATTAGCATGAAGCTAGCATGATGTTAGCATGATTAGCATGAAGCTAGCATGATGTTAGCATGATTAGCATGAAGCTAACATGATGCTAGCATGATTAGCATGAAGCTAGCTTGATGCTAGCATGATTAGCATGAAGCTAGCATGATGGTAGCATGATTAGCATGACGCTAGCATGATGCTAGCATGATGTTAGCATGATTAGCATGAAGCTAGCATGATTAGCATGAAGCTAGCATGATGCTAGCATGATTAGCATGAAGCTAGCATGATGCTAGCATGATTAGCATGAAGCTAGCATGATGTTAGCATGATTAGCATGAAGCTAACATGATGCTAGCATGATTAGCATGAAGCTAGCATGATGCTAGCATGAAGCTAGCATGATGCTAGCATGATTAGCATGAAGCTAGCATGATGCTAGCATGATTAGCATGAAGCTAGCATGATTAGCATGAAGTTAGCATGATGTTAGCATGATGCTAGCATGATTAGCATGAAGCTAGCATGATGCTAGCATGATTAGCATGAAGCTAGCATGATGTTAGCATGATTAGCATGAAGCTAGCATGAAGTTAGCATGATTAGCATGAAGCTAGCATGAAGTTAGCATGATTAGCATGAAGCTAGAATGATGTTAGCATGATTAGCATGAAGCTAGCATGAAGCTAACATTTATTCCGTTGCTAGGGTACTAAGTTTGGTTGCTAGGGAGAAAATTGGCATCCCATAATGATCACACTTCAAGCCACAAGTAAAACGGTCCAACCCCCGTGTCTCTATGATGTTCTGAAGCGGAGATATAAGGCTTTGTTTGTTTATTCCGTTGCTAGGGTACTAAGTTTGGTTGCTAGGGAGAAAATTGGCATCCCATAATGATTACACTTCAAGCCACAAGTAAAACGGTCCAACCCCTGTGTCTCTACGATGTTCAGATCCAGAGATATAAGGCTTTGTTTATTATGTTGCTAGGGTCTTCATATTTTGTTGCTAGGGGCGTGGCTTAATACCTCAATAAGAATCCTAAGAGACTGATTGGATGCCTGAGTAAAATGAGCCCACCCCTATGTCTCTATCACACTCTGGTGCAAAGATATCCATCTGGGCTTTTTATAATGGTAGTCTATGGGAGATGTTGCTAGGGTACCCAAAATTGTTGCTAGGGGCGTGGCTTAATAGCTCTGGGGTGATCCTAAGAGACTGATTGGATGCTTGAGTAAAATGAGCCCACCCCCATGTCTCTAAGACACTCTAAAGTGAAGATATTCCATCTGGGACGCTTTTATTCCCTTTTATGGGCATGTTTCCTGCCCCATTATAAGTCAATGGGAAATTTTGGGGGCCTCTTACACCCCAGCAGTACAGCTTACACCCCATTGTGAGGTATGTTCTTACACAGCCTGTCAGCCTCCTTAAATGTGGTAAGCCAAAAGTTTCTACAAGTTTCTCACTCGCAGGTATGACCCGTCAAAGTTTGTCTCAATGTTAAGTCAATGGAAATTTTGGGGTGTTTCAGCGCCCCGTTTAGGAATTCGGAAGGTCCCATCAGTTAGAAAAGATATAGCAACTCGAGTCAGATCAGACCGAAGGTCTGTCCAAAGTTTGATGGCTGTAGCTTGAAAGCTCTAGGACGAGTTAGAGTTAGAAATTTTAGTCTCAGAAAAAGAATAATAATAATAAGTTTAAGTGCAACAACAGTATGTTGGCTTTCTCAAGCCAACATAATAATAATAATAATAATAAGTTTAAGTGCAACAACAGTATGTTGGCTTTCTCAAGCCAACATAATAACTAGATATTAAAGTTTGAAGACAAACTTTATGTTGGCTTGAAAAAGCGTAGCATGAAGCTAGCATGATGCTAGCATGATTAGCATGAAGCTAGCATGATCCTAGCATGATTAGCATGAAGCTAGCATGATGTTAGCATTGATTAGCATGAAGCTAGCATGATGCTAGCATTGATTAGCATGAAGCTAGCATGATGCTAGCATTGATTAGCATGAAGCTAGCATGATTAGCATGAAGCTAGCATGAAGCTAGCATGATTAGCATGAAGCTAGCATGATGTTAGCATGATTAGCATGAAGCTAGCATGATGCTAGCATGATTAACATGAAGCTAGCATGAAGTTAGCATGATTAGCATGAAGCTACCATGATGTTAGCATGATTAGCATGAAGCTAGCATGATGCTAGCATGATTAGCATAAAGCTAGCATGATGTTAGCATGATTAGCATGAAGCTAGCATGATGTTAGCATTGATTAGCATGAAATTAGCATGAAGCTAGCATGATGCTAGCATTGATTAGCATGAAGCTAGCATGAAGCTACCATGATTAGCATGAAGCTAGCATGAAGCTAGCATGATTAGCATGAAGCTAGCATGAAGCTAGCATGATTAGCATGAAGCTAGCATGATTAGCATGAAGCTAGCATAATGCTAGCATGATTAGCATGAAGCTAGCATGATGCTAGCATGATTAGCATGAAGCTAGCATGATGCTAGCATGATTAGCATTAAGCTAGCATGATGCTAGCATGATTAGCATGAAGTTAGCATGATGCTAGCATGATTAGCATGAAGCTAGCATGATGCTAGCATGATTAGCATGAAGCTAGCATGATTCTTGCATGATTAGCATGAAGCTACCATGATGTTAGCATGATTAGCATGAAGCTAGCATGATGCTAGTATGATTAGCATGAAACTAGCATGAGGCTAGCATGATTAGCATGAAGAAAACATGAGGTTAGCATGATTAGCATAAAGCTAGCATGATTTAACGTGAAGCTAGCATGATTAGCATGATGCTAGCATGATTAGCATGAAGCTAGCACTATTTAGCGTGAAGCTAACAAGATTTAACATGAAGCTAGCATGATTTAGCATGAAGTTAGCAAGCTATATTATGAAATTAGCATAAAGCTAGCATGAAACTAGCATGAAGCTAGTATGACTTAGCATGGAGCTAGCATGAAGCTAACATGACCCGAAGACCCAACCCCCATGTCTCTATGATGTTCAGATCCAAAGATATAAGGCTTTGTTTATTATGTTGCTAGGGTGCTCATATTTGGTTGCTAGGGGCGTGGCTTAACACCTCAATAAGAATCCTATTAAGACTGATTGGATGCCTGAGTAAAATGAGCCCACCCCTATGTCTCTATGACACTCTGGTGCAAAGATATCCATCTGGGCTTTTTATAATGGTAGTCTATGGGAGATGTTGCTAGGGTACCCAAAATTGTTGCTAGGGGCGTGGCTAAATAGCTTTGGGGCGATCCTAAGAGACTGATTGGATGACTGAGTAAAATGAGCCCACCCCCATGTCTCTACGACACTCTAAAGTAAAGATATTCCATCTGGGACGCTTTTATTCCCTTATATGGGCATGTTTCCTGCCCCATTATAAGTCAATGGGAAATTTTGGGGGCCTCTTACACCCCAGGGGTATAGCTTACACCCCATTGTGATGTATGTTCTTACAGAGCCTGTCAGCCACCTTAAATGTGGTAAGCCACAAGTTTCTACAAGTTTCTCACTCACAGCTATGACCCGTCAAAGTTTGTCTCAATGTTAAGTCAATGGAAATTTTGGGGTGTTCGAGCCCCCCGTTTAGGAATTCGGAAGGTCCCATCAGTTAGAAAAGATATAGCACACTAAGTCAGACCAGTCTGAAGGTCTGTGGAAAATTTGGTGCATGTAGCTTGAAAGCTCTAGGACGAGTTAGTGTCAGAAATTTTGGGAGGAGAAGAAAGAATAATAACTAGATATTAAAGTTTGAAGACAAACTTTATGTTGGCTTGAAAAAGCGTAGCCTGAACGTTTAAAACGGATTGACAGAAGTTTAGTTTAGTAGGCTATCTGGCAGTTAGTATGTTTAAGTATAAAGCTAACATGATTAGCATGAAGCTAGCATGAAGCTACCATGATTAGCATGAAGCTAGCATGATGCTAGCATGATTAGCATGAAGCTAGCATGATGCTAGCATGATTAGCATGAAGCTACCATGATGCTAGCATGAAGCTAGCATGATTAGCATGAAGGTAGCATGATGTTACCATGATTAGCATGAAGCTAGCATGATGCTAGCATGATTAGCATGAAGCTAGCATGATGTTAGCATGATTAGCATGAAGCGAACATGAAGCTAGCATGATTAGCATGTAGCTAGCATGATGTTAGCATGATTAGCATGTAGCTAGCATGAAGCTAGCATGATGCTAGCATGATTAGCATGAAGCTAGCATGATGCTAGCATGATTAGCATGAAGCTAGCATGATGCTAGCATGATTAGCATGAAGCTAGCATGATGCTAGCATGATTAGCATGAAGCTAGCATGATGCTAGCATGATTAGCATGAAGCTAGCATGAAGCTAGCATGATGCTAGCATGATTAGCATGAAGCTAGCATGATGCTAGCATGATTAGCATGAAGCTAGCATGATGCTAGCATGATTAGCATGAAGCTAGCATGATTAGCATGAAGCTAGCATGATGTTAGCATGATTAGCATGTAGCTAGCATGAAGCTAGCATGAAGCTAGCATGATGCTAGCATGATTAGCATGAAGCTAGCATGATGCTAGCATGATTAGCATGAAGCTAGCATGATTAGCATGAAGCTAGCATGATGCTAGCATGATTAGCATGTAGCTAGCATGATGCTAGCATGATTAGCATGAAGCTAGCATGATGCTAGCATGATTAGCATGAAGCTAGCATGATGCTAGCATGATTAGCATGAAGCTAGCATGAAGCTAGCATGATGCTAGCATGATTAGCATGAAGCTAGCATGATGCTAGCATGATTAGCATGAAGCTAGCATGATGCTAGCATGATTAGCATGAAGCTAGCATGATGCTAACATGATGCTAGCATGATTAGCATGAAGCTAGCATGATGCTAGCATGATTAGCATGAAGCTAGCATGATTAGCATGAAGCTAGCATGATGCTAGCATGATTAGCATGTAGCTAGCATGATGTTAGCATGATTAGCATGAAGCTAGCATGAAGCTAGCATGATGCTAGCATGATTAGCATGAAGCTAGTATGATGCTAGCATGATTAGCATGAAGCTAGCATGATTAGCATGAAGCTAGCATGATGCTAGCATGATTAGCATGTAGCTAATTAGCATGATGCTAGCATGATTAGCATGTAGCTAGCATGAAGCTAGCACGATTAGCATGAAGCTAGCATGATGCTAGCACGATTAGCATGAAGCTAGCATAAAGCTAGCATGATTAGCATGAAACTAGCATGATTCTAGCATGATTAGCATGAAGCTAGCATGATGCTAGCATGATTAGCATGAAGCTAGCATGATGCTAGCATGATTAGCATGAAGCTAGCATGATGCTAGCATGATTAGCATGAAGCTAGCATGAAACTAGCAAGATTAGCATGAAGCTAGCATGAAGCTAGCACGAGGCTTGCATGATTAACATGAAGTTAGCATGAGAATAGCATGATTAGCATGAAGCTAGCATGATTTAACGTGAAGCTAGCATGATTAGCATGATGCTAGCATGATTAGCATTAAGCTAGTACTATTTAGCGTGCAGCTAACAAGATTTAACATGAAGTTAGCATGATTTAGCATGAAGTTAGCAAGATTTATTATGAAATTAGCATAAAGCTAGCATGAAACTAGCATGAAGCTAGTATGACTTAGCATGGAGCTAGCATGAAGCTAACATGACCCAAAGACCCAACCCCCATGTCTCTATGATGTTCAGATCCAGAGATATAAGGCTTTGTTTATTATGTTGCTAGGGTGCTCAAATTGGTTGCTAGGGGCGTGGTTTAATACCTCAGTAGGAATCCTAAGAGACTGATTGGATGCCTGAGTAAAATGAGCCCACCCCTATGTCTCTATGACACTCTGGTGTAAAGATATCCATCTGGGCTTTTTATAATGGTAGTCTATGGGAGATGTTGCTAGGGTACCCAAAATTGTTGCTAGGGGCGTGGCTTAATAGCTCTGGGGCGATCCTAAGAGACTGATTGGATGACTGAGTAAAATGAGCCCACCCCCATGTCTATACGACACTCTAAAGTAAAGATATTCCATCTGGGACGCTTTTACTCCCTTATATGGGCATGTTTCCTGCCCCATTATAAGTCAATGGGAAATTTTGGGGGCCTCTTACACCCCAGGGGTACAGCTTACACCTTAATGTGATGTATGTTCTTACAGAGCCTGTCAGCCTCCTTAAATGTGGTAAGCCACAAGTTTCTACAAGTTTCTCACTCGCAGCTATGGCCCGTCAAAGTTTGTCTCCATGTTAAGTAAATGGGAAATTTGGGGTGTTTGAGCGCCCCGTTTAGGAATTCGGAAGGTCCCATCAGTTAGAAAAGATATAGCACACTAAGTCAGACCAGTCTGAAGGTCTGTGGAAAATTTGGTGCATGTAGCTTGAAAGCTCTAGGACGAGTTAGTGTCAGAAATTTTGGGGTGCTAAGAAGAATAATAACTAGCATGATTCTAGCATGATTAGCATGAAGCTAACATGATGTTAGCATGATAAGCATGATAAGCATGAAGCTAGCATGATGCTTACATGATTAGCATGAAGCTAGCATGATTAGCATGAAGCTAACAGGATGCTAGCATGATTAGCACGAAGCTAGCATGATACTAGCATGATTAACACGAAGCTAGCATGATTCTAGCATGATTAGCATGAAGCTAGCATGATGTTAGCATGATTAGCATGAAGCTAGCATGATGTTAGCATGATTAGCATGAAGCTAGCATGAGGCTAGCACAATTAGCATGAAGTAAGCATAGGTTAGCATGATTAGCATGAAGCTAACATGATTTAACGTGAAATTAGCATGATTAGCATGATGCTAGCATGATTAGCATGATGCTAGCATGATTAGCATGAAGCTAGCACTATTTAGTGTGCAGCTAACAAGATTTAACATGAAGTTAGCATGATTTAGCATGAAGTTAGCATGATTTAGCATGAAGTTATCAAGATTTATCATGAAATTAGCATAAAGCTAGCATGAAGCTAGTATGACATAGCATGGAGCTAGCATGACGCTAACATGACCCAAAGACCCAACCCCCATGTCTCTATGATGTTCAGATCCAGAGATATAAGGCTTTGTTTATTATGTTGCTAGGGTGTTCATATTTGGTTGCTAGGGGCGTGGCTTAATACCTCAATAAGAATCCTAAGAGACTGATTGGATGCCTGAGTAAAATGAGCCCACCCCTATGTCTCTATGACACTCTTGTGCAAAGATATGCATCTGGGCTTTTTATAATGGTAGTCTATGGGAGATGTTGCTAGGGTACCCAAAATTGTTGCTAGGGGCGTGGCTTAATAGCTCTGTGGTGATCCTAAGAGACTGATTGGTTGCCTGAGTAAAATGAGCCCACCCCCATGTCTCTGCGACACTCTAAAGTGAAGATATGCCATCTGGGACGTTTTTATTCCCTTTTATGGGCATGTTTCCTGCCCCATTATAAGTCAATGGGAAATTTTGGGGGCCTCTTACACCCCAGGGGTACAGCTTACACCCCATTGTGAGGTATGTTCTTACACAGCCTGTCAGCCTCCTTAAATGTGATAAGCCACAAGTTTCTACAAGTTTCTCACTCACAGCTATGACCCGTCAAAGTTTGTCTCAATGTTAAATCAATGGAAATTTTGGGGTGTTCGAGCCCCCCGTTTAGGAATTTGGAAGGTCCCATCAGTTAGAAAAGATATAGCACACTAAGTCAGACCAGTCTGAAGGTCTGTGGAAAATTTGGTGCATGTAGCTTGAAAGCCCTAGGACGAGTTAGTGTCAGAAATTTTGGGGTAGAATAATAAGATATAAGTTTAATAGCAATAACAATATATTGGCTTTTTCAAAGCCAACATAATAATAAGTTTAAAAGCAATAACAGTATGTTGGCTTTTTCAAGCCAACATAATAAGTTTAAAAGCAATAACAGTATGTTGGCTTTTTCAAGCCAACATAATAAGCTTAGATACAATAACAGTATGTTGGCTTTGTCAAGCCAACATAATAATAATAATAATAAGCTTAGATCGAAGAACAGTATGTTGGCTTTGTCAAGCCAACATAATTATTGTGCTGATTTTCTTACCACTGCATAATTTTAACTATATTTATAAAAGCTGCACTGATATGGGTTTTTTCCTAATGACTTTACGTTAGACTTTACATATTTTACCGTACACATTGTATTACCGTGCATGCATGTCTGCTTATAAACAAAAAAAGGTTTATTCATGTTTGTATATGATATATACATTTCCAAAAAATTTAAACACTTATTTGGTTAATAATTGCTGAAATATATCTGAGGTAATATATAATTTAATGTACAGTACTGTGCAAAAGTCTTAGGCCACCATACCAGAATTAGATTTGTGGTTTTTGCGAGTTATAGTGATCATATATAATTGTTTCTCAGTCTCTTTAATAGAATACATCCAGAAAATACAGGAAATGTGTATATAAAAAATGTAAACTAATGTGTGTAGTTTTTAGGGTAAACTCCCCTTCCACTTGGGCAATAGGAGGTAACTGCAGGATCTTTTAAACCTAAATAAAATTAAATCCTATATTTTTTTACTTCATTCTGCTCAAAAACACTCAAGTTGTTTTTAGTGCCAAGAGAGGTCACACTAAACACAGACGATGTCTAAAGAAGACATTTAGTTTTGAAAATAAATTTTTCCTGTATTTTATTTTTGTATCGTAATAAAATAGATTGTACAGTTCTGTAACGTTTTTCTGCGTTTTCATTTTAGCTGTTCTTGTGCTCCCCCTTGTGGCCGTTTACCAGCTGAGGTGTGTTTGACTGTGAGAGACGTCGCATCCAAATACAAACATGCCCGGCCTATACTATAATCCCAATACTGTGATTGACAAGTTTATGTGTAGGCATTGAAAATGCAAATGCAAAGGGAATTGCGATTTCATTTTAGATTTGTCAGGATCCGTATGCGACGCCAGAGGAAGTGAAATTGCAAATGGTAAATTTGCCAACTTTGCTTTTCCTTTTAAAATTTGGCATATATTGTACGTTCACGTAAACGGAAATGCGAATGGTTTGCATTTGTGTTTGAATTATGTCACAGTTTTTACACGCACAAGTAGGAAACGCAATTGCAAATACAATTTGCAATTCCTTTTTAATATTGTCCGCAAAATCATTCCATACCATTGCAACCCTAGTGCTGGTTGCTGTTTGATTGTGTCATTGATACATTTATTCTGTTTTTTCACTTGCTTGGGCCGAATGCCGAAAATTAATTTTTTGCTATTTTCGGCTGAGTAATTTCAGTTGCCGAACATTTGGTGCATCCCTAACAAAATCATCACTCCTGAGATGCTTGTGAATACTTTTATTTCAGTAAGACACATATAATAAGCTGTACATCACAAATAGAAATGGGATTTTTATCAAATGAATGTGCATTACGTGGAGCTATATGACCTTGTTGCTGTCTTTTCTCAAATGTGCTGTAAGCTTGGTGAGGGATTTAAGTCTGTTTGAAGCCTTGCTTGAAATCTTCCCTTGAGACGCAAACCGAGACTGATTTGAGTTTCATTCAGCAATCTTTAATCTGATATAGCTGCTGTTTATGAGAACGTATATCTTCTAAGCTATCAAAGCACCTGTAAAGTCTGTGCCAGTGGTTATTTATCTTTTTTTTGCTTAGCTGTGATCTTCTCATGCAATACAGTCGCCATTGAGAGACAGAAGAAATTTAATTTTCAATTAAATGTACGAGCCTACAGAGGCCTACGATTGGTTTGAGTCGAGTGTCACTCAGGTGTGATTTAGTGATTCGGGTTGAAAGTTAAATACGCCAAGAGGACTCGAGCGGTTGAACTGGTTAAGCAGGTTGTGATGAAATTCCCTGCGCAGGTTTCAGGTAAAACACTGTGAGTCACGTAAGCTCCTGTTTGTCAGGAATTGGGGAACACAAAACACGAACCCAGATGCGGACGTAACAAAAAAGGAATTTATTGAACAGACGGGGTAAAAACAAGAAAACAAAACCCACGAGGGGGCAAAACAAGACTGGGAAACACGACACTAAACTAACACTAAACTTTAACAACACTAACAATAAACTTCTCAAAACAGAAAACAGGCGATGACAAAATCTAAACTTAATACTCACAGGAACCAACAGGATACGACAAGGCATGAAACAAGACGAACGTGCACTAGACAACAAACACAAGGACTCTTAAATAGGGAGAAAGTAAATTACATACAGCTGAAAATAATCACGAGTAAGGGATCGGGGAAAAAGTGACGAGACCCGGGAAATGCGTGGTCGAAATAAACCAATACTACAACCACACACTTCCCACATAGAACATATGTACTGTCAGAACCCTGCCATGCTAAACTAGACTAAAATACCAACAGGATCCGGCAGGATTCTGACAGTACGCCCCCCTCCAAAAGGCGGCTACTAGACGCCTTCGAAGGGGGAACACTAAACACGGGACAAGACGGACTGCATACATGACACGAACCATGAAAACATGACAAATAACATTAGGGGCAAACAAGACATAACAATGACTGGATTGGGATGGGACAATAAAAATAATAAACAAGGGAGGGGGGGGTGGGGGAACACAAAAGTTCATAGGGGGTGGTCCAGGGTGGGAGGGTGGGGAAAGAGTCTGGGTGGACTTCGGGAGAGTCCCGGGATGACCATGGCCAAAAATGGCAAAGTCTGGCTGGGGTGGCGCTGACTGCGCCCACGGCTGGGGTTGCGCTGGCTGCGCCCACGGCTGGGGTTGCGCTGGCTGCGCCCACGGCTGGGGTTGCGCTGGCTGCGCCCACGGCTGGGGTTGCGCTGGCTGCGCCCACGGCTGGGGTTGCGCTGGCTGCGCACACGGCTGGGGTTGCGCTGGCTGCGCACACGGCTGCGCACAAGGCTGGGGTTGCGCTGGCGGCGCACATGGCTGGGGCTGCGCTGGCGTCTGCGTCGAAGCCTCTGGGCGTTCTGGACGCTCTAGCGGCTGCGTCGACGGCTCTGGGCGCTCTGGACGCTCTGGCGGCTGCGGCTGCGTCGACGGCTCTGGGCGCTCTGGACGCTCTGGCGGCTGCGTCGACGGCTCTGGGCGCTCTAGACGCTCTGGCGGCTGCGTCGACGGCTCTGGGCGCTCTAGACGCTCTGGCGGCTGCGTCGACGGCTCTAGACGCTCTGGACGCTCTGGCGGCTGCGTCGACGGCTCTGGGCGCTCTGGACGCTCTGGACGCTCTGGCGGCTGCGTCGACGGCTCTAGGCGCTCTGGATGCTCTGGCGGCTGCGTCGACGGCTCTGGGCGCTCTGGAGGCTGCGTCGACGGCTCTGGGCGCTCTAGACGCTCAGGCGGCTGCGTTGACGGCTCTGGGCGCTCTGGACGCTCTGGCGGCTGCGTCGACGGCTCTGGGCGCTCTGGACGCTCTGGCGGCTGGGTGAGATCCCCCTTCCTCCTGTTCTTCCTTCGAGGTCGCGGAGCAGATAGAGGATGTGGTGGTGCTCTTAAGTCGGAGGAGGACCCCCCAGACGAAGACTCCCAGGAGATCCTCCTCTCACGCTTCCCTCGAAGGGACGGAGGCGGGGAGCGGCTCTCTGGAGCCAGAGGAGAGAGTTCAGGGTCGCCGAACCCCCACATCCCGACGGTCCTTCCCTCCCGGATGGGCGGGAGTCGATGGGGTTCGGCGGTTCGGGTCGGGTTCCACCTGACGTTGGCTACGGGTCCGCATACGAGCGGGTCATAAGACTCGTAACCCGACTCGTATGCGGGGCGGCAACCCTTTCCCCGTCTCGCCAGGCGAGTACCGGTGTACATGTCCGCTGGGTTCTTTTCTGGCACGTTCGTTCTGTCAGGAATTGGGGAACACAAAACACGAACCCAGATGCGGACGTAACAAAAAAGGAATTTATTGAACAGACGGGGTAAAAACAAGAAAACAAAACCCACGAGGGGGCAAAACAAGACTGGGAAACACGACACTAAACTAACACTAAACTTTAACAACACTAACAATAAACTTCTCAAAACAGAAAACAGGCGATGACAAAATCTAAACTTAATACTCACAGGAACCAACAGGATACGACAAGGCATGAAACAAGACGAACGTGCACTAGACAACAAACACAAGGACTCTTAAATAGGGAGAAAGTAAATTACATACAGCTGAAAATAATCACGAGTAAGGGATCGGGGAAAAAGTGACGAGACCCGGGAAATGCGTGGTCGAAATAAACCAATACTACAACCACACACTTCCCACATAGAACATATGTACTGTCAGAACCCTGCCATGCTAAACTAGACTAAAATACCAACAGGATCCGGCAGGATTCTGACACTGTTACTCAGTATTGTCTTTCAGACAGGAAGAACGTCTTACACCCTGGAGCTTCTCTTTATCTGATTTTATTGAATTTGATTTGTTCCCTTTATATTACCTGAATGCTTGGAGAAAGGAAACAATTAGATTACTTCTTACACAAAACCTGACTTTCTGAACCTGCACGTATTAAGTTCTTTATTGAGTCACATTTCACCCTGAAATCAACAGGAATGATTTGCATTATATTATTTTCTTACAAATATTTGTAAAATATTCAGTTTCTTGTAATGCAGTGTTTATTTTTACTGTATCACAATAAAAACACAATAATTCTTTAAAATAAAATACTTTACCGTTTCCCACATTACAGTAGCTTACTTAGAAAGGAAAAATATACCAAATCAAAACTATTTTACAGTAAACAACAAGTTTTGTGTCTTTCAGAAAACTCATTTTTGTTTTTTCTTTAGATGTTTGTGTGAAATATGATCCAGACACATTTACTCGTGTGTAATCAGACATTTTTTCTTCAATTGAGTGAATGGCCCATTGTAATATGAAAGGATTAGGTGGCCTGCTGGTTTCAGGGAGGGAGGTTCATGCTGGATGTGTCTGTGATTTTAGTCACAGGTTTCAGATGTTTGTTCCTGGACTGTCAGTCTGAATAAAACATGAGCGGAGGAGCTCTGGTTTCAGCAGACTTCCAATAACTTTACAGTCGACTCTTACAGCACTCTGAATTAAAGATAACCTCTAAGTGATTTCAATCTAAGGGTCACTGACTTTCAATATATTTTTACAGCGGATAACAGGAACAAGTTTTTTTTACGTTATTTGGTGTCACCTTTCCTCACTTCAGTTTAGAGGACAAATAATTTTATATGCCATTTAAAAGTCGCCAAACAACACTTGTTCAAGGATTTGCAATGATGCACTTAATAGCATGTGAACTTTAAAAAGCTTTCTGTGTGTGTCTGTGTGTGTAAAGCATTCAAGTTAGTATAGTAAAAGTTTATGAAGAAATATTTTAATATTGGCTTGATCCTTAATATGTTGTAGAGTCTACACCATTTATCTGCTGCAGATTCTTCTCACATTATTGCATTAACATCTGTTTTTCAAGCAATGTCATTGCGTACATTTATGATATATTGTTATTATGGCTACAAAATAAATAAACTTTGAAATAAGTGTTTATATAAATAATTTTGACAATTAAAAAAAATAGATTTAATTGCGCAACAGCATTGCATTCCAAGCACTTCAAAGAAACTCAAATTGGATTTAAAGGCTGCTTTGTTTGTTCTTATTATAAAAAAAACCCTTAATCACAAAATTTGTTAAAATATGTGTACAGTTACGGTTAGGGGTGTGATGGATCACAAAACTCACGGTTGGGATCAAATTACAGTTTTTGAGGCACAGATCAGAAAATTTTTTCGGATCAGCAAAAAAGGGCTACGTTGTTTTTCATTACTCTATTGGCCAAATGTATTTTAATGGACTACAGTATGAGACACAGTAGCGCAACACACTAAAGTTTACACATTTTTTAAAGGGATAGGGATGATAACTTCTATTTGGAGTTGGACTCCACACATGTTGCTGTATGTGTACAGAAAGCTGCTCACTTTAGCGCCTTGTAGTTAAATTGTTTAAGATCACTCGAATGTTAACATTTGCAAGCAGGGGCGTTGCACAAGATCTTGGGCCCTATGCATAGGCAGTCCTGATGGGCCCCCATGCCCCACCCCATAATATATTTTAGAGTAGGGATGCTCATATCAGTTAATTTTCCCGACCGACAACCGTAGCTTCTAAACCGAACATTAACCGTTAACTGATAAGATTTTAATATGAAATTGTCATTGAGTAAAAATACAGTTGACGGTTGTCTGTGAACTAGTAAAAACAAAACATTTAATTTGAACGTGCAAACAGCAGCCACAGATCAACAACAGAACCAGGATTCATACATTATTAGATATTCACGCAACATTACCTTATTAAAAAGCACGCGATCGGTCCAGTAGATTAATATCCAAAGGACAGATTGTCTCCGTTTCATCTACCACAGTGGATCTTTTCTAAAGCAGGACGCTTTTCAGAAAGTTTTGGTTTTGCGTCGTCTTTGGTTTTACGTCGTGCAAACAGCAGCCACAGATCAAAAACAGAACCAGGATTCATACATTATCAGATATTCACGCAACATACCTTGTTAAAAAGCACGCGATCGGTCCAGTGGATTAATATCCAAATGGCAGATTGTCTCCGTTTCATCTACCACAGTGGTCATTTCTAAAGCAGGACGCTTTTCAGAAAGTTTTGGTTTTGCGTCGTCTTTCTCCGTTTGTCCAAAAAGAGCTAGATGTTTATGGTTAGGGTCAGATGCCATCAGCGAACGTCTGTCCGGATGTGCGCAGACGGACCGCGTCATCTTGCGCGGACACGCACGCGTCTCCGTTCAGCTTCCAAACACGCATACAAATGATTTCTCATACAAATGATTACTTTATCAGACCGTCAGGGCAGCAATAATTTGTGTCATTTACAGGACATTCACAAATTAAAGATAGAAAAGTGGCGAAATGTCTGTCGGCTCATGGCGACACACACCATGTATTAACAAATATTTTTTATTTTAACTGATAATGTTAATCGGTCATAATTTCTTACCTTCGGTTAACGGTTAAACGGTCAATGTGAACATCCCTATTTTAGAGTTTTCAAGGGCCCTCTCTTCCTTTGGGGCCCTGGTAATCAGTACTGGTTTTACCCCCAGTCCGACGCCCCTGTTTGCAAGCTTTGAAACAAGTGCCCTATTCATTCCCTATTTCAATTTGTTTATTAATCCGTGAAAAGTGGGCGGATCACCGATCAACTTCGATCCGGTACAGAACTAGTTACGGTATATTTAAGTAACAGAATGTCAGTGGATATAAATGTGCGTGTGCTTATGTGAGAGATTGCATGAGTTGTTTGTGTAGTGTATAAGTGTACAAAAAAGTTTATCACAAAGTTCAGAAGCAGCCGGTATACCACTGCAAATCTTGGTTGAAGGTCCAACATCAGCCTGTTTTAGTTGCATTATAGGGGTGTGAACAGCATCAGCAAACAGTATTTGTGATATACTCATTCATTCCTTAAAAAAATTCATCTGATAAAAGCAAAAATACTCAGACACATGAGAGTTTGTGTGTGTAAACTGTGATTGTAAAAAGCTGATTCGCTCTTTAAGTCCGTGTCAGCTTTTTAAAGCACCAGAGTGAGGAAACTGGGTCAGTGTGCGTCATTTAGCAGCTATAAATTGAATCCACTTTCTCATTCATCCCTGAAGGTATAAGGATCAACCAAAGCTTTCTGCCATTTTTATTTGTGTGTATCCAGTATGATATAATCATATATTAACATGATTTACGTTTCGGGGACCATATGGTTATTATCATTCTCGTTTTTAATGGAAGTGGTGTTTAGAGGCTTTTGCATCTGAGCTCCTCAATTTTGTTCTTTTCCGTTTTAAAGTTGAGATGTTGAACAGGAACTGTCCTGTTTTATGTTAAAAGATGTGTGCGTCAACTAACTTCCGATGAATTCAGATGAAGTCGTGAGTGTCATAGTGGATGTGTACAGACCTGCGTAACACAGATAACGGTGAACCCGGTGAGGGCCATAAACATGCATTCACTTTCATTTAGATATGCAAATGTTTTTGTCTTTCAGAGCTTTTTAATGTGACACACAAATGCTTTATCTGTTCTTCCATGTATCCATCTCTGTCCCCACATTAGTAGAGTAATGGTTGGCAAGGCCCATAATGACATTTTAGCTTGCCAGACAAAAAAGTGGTCATTGAGAAATTTGACTGGTAAACATTTCCATCTATCAGCCGGACTGATTTCTTCCCCTTTGGCGCATGAAAGGCTTGGATACGCACAAGATCCCTTATAAAGTGGTATGAATAACTGGACTGGTAGCTCAGCCCAGAGGTTGTTAAATTGGATCCTGTTAGGCCTGATTTTTTTCACAATGATCTTTCCGTAAGCTGTTAAATTTCCTGGTTTCTTCCCTGTAATAATTGTGCTTTGCATAAAGAATATATTTGCAAACAAAAAGCACCAGACAGTTGCACTATTTTCAGCTGTGTTCTTGAGAGTTTTACTTGAAAAAAGAATAAAGCAGACTCGAGCTGTGATCCTGAACCCAGTGAACATGAGACTGCAGCCTTCAAAGATCGTCTGTTCTCTTGATCTTAAACACAGCACACATTCACAGGTGACTGCACACAGAGGCACAATTTGTTAATGTGAAGTGTCACTTGGTTTCTTTGGATTTGTGTGGATTTAGCCAATCGGAGTCATTAGTGGAATTAACACCGATGAAGACATGACAGACCCACTGAGAGCCTCTCTGAGTCTCTCTCTCTCTTTTTCTCTGTTTCAATTTAAGGTACTTTATTCATTGTGTTTAGTTATAATATTGCCAAAGCATTGTACATAAAACAGTTAATGACAAAAAAAAGAATTAAAAACATTACATAAATAATATTAAGAAATCATAAGAAAGATGAAAATCGAGATGCAGCAATATGAAAAATTTCCACCGATGGCCGATTATTCATACTGATACCTGCTGATACTGATAGTATAGTAAATAGTAATTCTAAAGATTAACTTATGTGAATGTTATCCATTTATTTAATGACAATTAATATTGAACATTAAACTAGTGATTTTTTTTACATTTTCTATACACAGAGCTCAAATGTATTGCATTTTCCTGTTCCCTTTTTATTGACAGAATATATCGGCCATGACTACTGGCTGGATGCACCGATATATCGACCAATAATCAGCTTTGGCTGGTAAAAGCAATTTTTCTCAGCAGTTATTGTTCGATGCTGGTTATTGGTCGATATATTACTGCAGTTCTTGATGAAAGGGTGCTGTATGTGTAGATGGATTGGGTTTGATTTTGTTCTTTTGAAGGTAGTGGTTTGTTTCTGAACAATACATTTGGCAGCTGATTGATTCCCTTTTGAAAAGCTGGAAAATCGTGGCATGAGGTTGAAGATTTTGTCTCTCTCACTTTTTTATATTTACCACATTTACTCTCCCTTACTCGCCGTATTGTGGAGTTTGAATCGATCTGACAGCAGATGTCTCATGAGCATTATTATTAAACTGCAGGAATCGTTCTCTGTCAGACAGTCAGTAGATCATGTTGGTTATTCAACAAGTAAACCAAGAATAACCTGATGTCTTAGAGATTTATTTTGTATGTGGCTTGCAAATGAACACATTTTCCTTATACATTGCTGTTGAATCTAGCTGGCATAAGTAATGGGAAAACGTAAAGGCAATGGTTGTTATCACAGAAATAACCCCAGACAATGTGATCTGTGAAGTATCACACTGTTGGGGCTTATTTCACAATAACAACCGGCTGCCTGTACATTATCCCGCTTATAACACAGCTTTTTACTTCTGAAGCCATTGAAACACAAACAACAGTGCTAAATTCACGCGCTGTTTCTTTGTGAGAGGAGCGCGCAAGCTGCATTTCCACTGCTCATTAAGCTCATGAACATTATTACTGCTTTATTGGCCTTAAATACACATGTGTATCAAAAAGTTTCCTCATAAACACAATGATTTAGGTCTTAAGTGAAAGTAAAACAGTTAAAAAAGCTAACGCACGTGTAACAGTATATTGGGTCCGGAGTGACTTTGGTGTTAAGGGGGAAGTTACCAAATTTTACTCCTGTCTGTCACTCATGTTAATCAAACAGTATTGAGAGAAAATCTCACTGCTCTTGACTTAATCACTTTTTTACCTTTAATAAGATATATTATTATCCTTATTTCATCACTAACTGTTTATCTTCAGTGAGCTAGAGTTTTGTTTGTTTTTTGTCTTCCTTTTTATGCTAAGTTTTTTATGAGAATTATGTAACCTGTTAATAACATAAAGACCTTATAAACTCTACCCTGATATATATTGTTATCATGATATTAAATTAATCCTATTGTTTTATAAGATTTTGGTCATATCTCCCACCCCTAATGTCATATATGTTATTAAAAGACATATTTATATTTCATTTTTGTGTAATATTAAACTGTACCCGTCAAAATGATTTGCAGCATCCGGGTTACCATGGGTTATTTGTTTTGAGTAGTTATCTGGGAATAACAAATTGCCAATCAGAATCAAGCATTCCAACCAGCTGTGTAATAAGACATAATAATATTTCTTTTTTTCTCAAAATGAAGCTGATTACATAATAGCAATTAGTTTTTGAGGAATTGAACAAGTTGTTTACAATTACAAATATTTGCAAGTCCTATTTGTGTGGGGTTATATTTGCAAGTACCAAATGTGGGTTAATGCAGGTGCATTAATATGCTTGTAGTTTCTGTATTGCCAGAAGCACCCAATGCAAATGCAATGATCATCAGCATTTAAATGCTTTACACAAACCTCCAGAGGAGCTCTAAGAGTTCAGCTTGAGATTATTTCATTATAGTCTGTTAAGAAATCTGACTGGATAGTTAGTTAAAATTTGTGGCTGATAGGGTTAAAGGATAATTTTAGGACCCTGGACTACATATTTCAGGCTATAATTATATCTCATTTTTGACTTGCATTGAGTGTGGCTGTGAAAATGTTTTGCATTTGCAGCACTAAATGACATTAATGGTGTTCATAATTAATAGTGTTAATGGTTTATAAATAGAGAAGTGTGAAATGCTCAGTGAAGACGCTTTTTGTGTGTGTGGATTTGCTCTGCTTGGCTGTAATTGTGTGTTTCTAAAAGCGGCTGTTTGTCAGGACTGGTAAAGAAATGGAGCAGCTCTTACACAACATTCAGCATTCAGGCCAGCTTCCCTCCTCCCATTCAATCCTTTTCACTTCATCTTTATCAGCTTCCTGTTACCTAATATAACACTTGATGATGGAACCAAAAGTGCTAAAATGCTAACTTGCTTCCGGGGTTTGCCAACAAAAATATGTCATCCTGCGACACTCTATAAAAACTAAACAGGGTGTGGCCAATTGAATTTAAATGGAACAAATTCATATATATATATATATATATATGTATATGTATATATATGTATATATGTATATATATGTATATATGTATATATATATGTGTTTTGACCAATCTTGGTGTAAATATTAATATTCAAGCATGGATACGGTTAGGGCATACTCATGTAATGGGGCGTACACGCCAAATGCGAATTCAATCATGCGACTACATGCAAAGATAAGCACAAGATGCGATGTGAATTGGGTGGCACGGTTGCTGGGACAAAATGTGCTATTTGCCTCAAATGTGTCTTTAGTGCAAGTTGAACTAAAACAAAAAATGTGCATGACAAAGTTAAATCCTGCGAGTTATCTAGAGCGAGGAATGCGCAGATTTGCGCTTGGTGTGTACGCAGCATAAGAAGTGAAATCAAAATCTATTCTTTTATATCAGATAGCACAAACAATATTGCACATATAGCTCCGAATAAATCATGCCATTTTTCTCAAACTGTCATGAGTCTCTGTTCTTATATAGCTTTAAATTGGTGAGTTTATGTTGTTTGGCGACAGTTTAACAGGTTGATGTTTGAAAGTGACTTGTAGTTCAGATAAGCCTCCTCACATTACTCTGGCTGCGTCCGAAACCGCATACTGTTCAGTAGGTACTGAACGAGATGAAGTACTTAATTACTGACTGTTAGAACAGTAGGTACTGTATAGTATGAATCCTAGTAGTATGAATGCGATTCGGACATACTACATCCACCATGTTGATACATCACGTGACATACGTCGTCATCATGTCATACCAGTGTGAAAACAGCTGCATTCCTGCTTTCGACTTTTTACTTCGTTGCATAACTCTGCTCCTGGGGCATCATGGGATTGTGAAGTGTCCAGTCGTATTCATGCTTCAAGATCTAACCGGAAGTAGTAGGTCATCTGGGTCCTTTTGGCATACTGTTTTTCAAATACTATGTATTCGGACATACTTCTCGCCTCGCCTACTGCTTTTCGCCTACTATATAGTATGGAAGTAGGCGGTTTCAGACGTGTGATGTCTAAGACTCCAGAGCTTACTGTTCATGTAAACAGGACTGAAGATTTAATGATGAGATTGTGATGATGATGTCACTGAAGATGAGATGATGTGATGTGTGGAGGCAGAAGCCTGTAGAGATGTGTCCTCGAATGCACAAACCATCTGACCCAAATACAGACCAGCAGAGAAGACCTACTGAAGTTCTGTTCTTTCTCTCTCTGTCTCTCTCTCTCTCTCTCAGTCTCTCTCTCTCTCTCTCTCTCTCTCTCTCTCTTTCTCATCCTCTGACAGTATGAACAGGATCATTGGCAGCAGATCAGTCTTTTGATCTCAGATACACACAAAGTAATCTCTTGTGCCTATTAACAGTTTTCCTCTTCATTTCCTCTGCTACTCTGAAGTTTTCTCACACTGAAAATAAATATATTGGAAGCCATCAATATTTTATCATAAAACAATGCATTTGTATGAATTTGCTCCCTGGGAACAAATATTTATATCCAGTAGACAGAAAAAGACTTTCTTCTGAGTTCATCCATGTATTGTATAAGTGTTGGGTCACGTTTCTGAGGTCAAGGTTTGGCTGGTAAGCATAAGTAAGGCCCATTTAAGAGGTCTTAGGTTGCGTTTACACCGGCCGCGGTAGGGGCGGCAAAAACATCGCTTCCTGTAATCACGTCACTACTACAGCAAGGTCCTGATTGGTTAACGTGGTGCGAAAATCTGCTGAAGTTCAGAATTTTCAACTTGCACGTTTCCCGTGGCAAAGCTCAATTCGCGCAGAACGTACCACGCATACCGTGTAATCGCGTCTTTGCATTGACTTAACATGTAAATCACCCACGCTTGCCGCCTCTACCGCGGCTGGTGTAAACGCAGCATTATGCTAACACTTTTCGAGAACTACAGCAAACAGCTTGAAGGAACTACAAAGCACTTCCTTGGTAAATTTCACATGTTCAAAAATATGTAATTATTTAAATGTTTAAATATTTCCTGCTGAAGCATGCACAAAAAATAGGAGATGAGGCCTGGTTGAGCTGCTTCAGAAAAGAAGAAGAAGAGTTGGAAAAAACTGGAATCTATGAATGAATATTGCATTATTGTATTTGAATTGGTGCACAAGTATAAAGTAGTCAAGTGTTGACACGATATTGCACAGTAGAATCTTAATGCATGTTTTTACACATCATATAAACTAGTTATTGCACAATAAACAGTAATGTACTGCATACGTATTCAACACAATATTGCACGTTGCACAGTGGGATCAAGTATTGCACATCATATTAAGTTATTGCTTAATATCGAGTAATGA
This sequence comes from Paramisgurnus dabryanus, assembly GCF_030506205.2. NCBI lineage: Eukaryota > Metazoa > Chordata > Actinopteri > Cypriniformes > Cobitidae > Paramisgurnus > Paramisgurnus dabryanus. The sequence continues at coordinate 36,157,217 of NC_133353.1, read as the reverse complement.
ATTGTATGCAATGGGATGCAAACAGATACCTAGTGTTTGATAGTGTAGACTTATTTACTATTTAGTATAGACATAATCTGAGGTCATAGTCTTATTTTGCTATATGGTTATTTTGGTGTATTCATCAACGTGTGCCTGGCAGTGTTGGCTAAAGCCGAAAGTATACTCGGGACGTCCGCATATGCGCGCCGTCCGCATGACGTCATTTTCGTCATTTTCGTCATCAGGAGGGTGCGCGGACGGCCGCGCGGACCGTCCGCGTGCAGCCCAAAATTTGAGACCGCGCGGACAGTGCGCGTACAGTCCGCGTACGACAGCGCATGCGCGTGAAAATATTTAGACAGGACACTCCACTATAAACAATTATACAAAGGAAATAGACAGCATTTGCACACACACTATCGTTTTTCTTCTATAACTTTTACTTCTTCCAAGAACAGAAAGCTGTGGAGCATGTTTGTTTGATTCCTGTTCTTTGTTGTCTTGTTGTTTGTTCTAAACTGTGTTTGCAATGGTGGATCAGTTACTTTTCTTCACCTATCCTAATGTTTTAATGTACTCTAAATGTCACCAAATCAGTGCTGCCCTGACAGCCTGTTAGACTAATAATTTGAATAAGAAATCATTCGTATTGCGTATAGTGTCGAACGCGGCCATCCGCGTGTAGCCGCGGGGACTATACCCGGAAAGCTGCGCGGACGCGTGCGCGCGCGAGCCGGACGCGGACGCGGAAAAAAAGTATACCCGGCCCTTAAATATCAAAGCAATTCACCCTCAAGCAATTCGAGATACATATGGCCATCATCTTTCAGACAAGCACATTTAGAGTTATTTATATACAATTTTCTTGCTCTTCCAAGCTTTATAATGAGAGAAAACAGTGAAAAATATAAAAATTTTAATATCCACTTTTATTCTGTGGCTTTGTGCAAACTTTAAACTAGTGTCATTCTTCTTTGCTAAAAATGCAGATTTACTCTTTACTGTAAATGCACCTGTTTTATTGTACACTGAACAGATATTTGTTTCAATGTCTGTGATATAAGTTGTGTTTTTAGTTCTAGCTGAAGTGTGTCTCAGGTCTGGTGTTTTAGTAGTTTGTTTGTGTGTTTGTCTTTCAAAACGCACATTATACACACAATGCTAATGCTGTATTGTGTTTGAGCAGTTTCTCACTGGCTGTTAATGTGTGTGACCTGACTCACTGATTCAAATGAGACTCGTGATGAAATCTGAGCTGATGTTAAGTTAAAATGAAAATTTTGTTTGGGTTTCTCTTTTTGGAGAATGTCCTGCATGGCTTTAATGAAACCTGTCTGCGGTCTGACACTGCAGGTGACTCTGTGTGCATGACCACTGTTTTTGTGTCAGCTATGATTGTATGTGTAAACAAAGTATAGGATTACTGGTATGAGCATGTACCAGGTCAGAACACACTGATGTAAGTTGTGTGGTTACTTTGAGACCATCATAAATATCTGACGGAGATGATGTGATTTTTCCATACTGTTACAGGTCTGCTTCACTGCTTTTTACTACATAAACATGTGAAAGTTAGACATTTTTGACTGTTGTTTATTTGCAAGGGCCTTATGATACATGGGTCATGATATGATATATTGCAATATATTGTGCTACGATACATAGTACAATACATTTTTATCAAAAAGGAGCTGATAACTGTATACCACCTGGGGTATTCTGTATTGATATCATATTTTGATATCTGTATGTAGGCATGGGCCGATTACCGGTTTCAAGGTATACCGAGGTTTAAAACAGTCAAGGTTTCAAAACCACTAAAATGTTCTGTGACACCGTCTCCAAGGTATGAGCTGTGTTTATACAAAATTCATTAAATCATGAAGTCATGTGATTGATTTGATGTTTACATTTAATATATATTACGAAAATATTATATATGTTTTGAAAGCATATTATAATTTAAAGGCTTTATTGTACCTGGCATTTGAAAATAACACATTTTAGTGTTGCAATGGCAATACCGCAACACCGTGAAACCGTGGTATTTTTGCTAAAGGTTATCATACCGCCAGAATCTTATACCGGCCCATGCCTATCTGTATGTGTATTATTTTGATAACAAACTTTCACTCCAATCTATTAGCTTTTTACACTGCTCTGTTATTGTAAGGTCACTGGGAGTTACATCATTAAAAATGTGATCATAGTCGGTTGCTTTACTTGGCAGTCAGATTTCTTCCTTTCCATGTGGCTGCTTCTTGTTTTCTGGCTGTTATCAAGCAATAACCTGTCCATGTATTTCTGTCTGTGTGCAGGAGGAAGTGAAGCGATGAATAAGCTACGGCAGAGTTTCCGGAGAAAGAAAGACGTGTATGTGCCGGAGTCCAGCCGGCCGCACCAGTGGCAAACGGATGAGGAGGCCGTGCGAGTTGGAAAGTGTAGCTTCGCTGTCAAGGTAATAAACTCGCTCGCAGCTGTCAGTCATCTTCACACTGCTACTGACAGACAGTACAGGAGCTTCTTGTTAAATATGCCAAAGAATGCATTGAAATAATCTGTTAAATTATTCTCTAATATCTGCATAAGCAGGTATGTGGCTTTATTAAGTGCAAAAATGATCCAGAGTCAGTTTTACATGTCCATTTACAAACCTAGGATTTGGCTTTATAATGAAATGGTCTATTATTACCTTATTTGAAAGGGTCATGAATAATTATGTTGAGCTCTGCTCTGATTGGCTGTTTCTCAGAGAAGCTCCTTCAGTAGCTCTGTGTGTGTAAACAGATCTTATGTTTGAGGAATAATCAGTTGTTTGGAGATTTTTAATGGACGCTTCTGAGTGGTTAGTTACTTAGTTTGTGTTTTTTTCAGTATGGACCTGCAAAACTTAAGTCTCAGTTAACATCAACAGTACAACTTAGCCTAAACTCTAGCATATAGCATCAACTAGCATATAGTACTAACGCAGCAGTAACAACTTTGTTTTTAGCATTGTAAGTAATTTGATGTTGGGTATTCATCTCGACTGTAACGTCACAGTTGGTGTGAAATTGGTCTTTTTTTAGCAGTCTTTCCATGCACGGGGTTTACATAAGGAGGAGGAAACAATTGTGTTTGAGGCTCACGATATCTCATTAACATGTACACAACTCTTATTATTCATCTATACCTACATAAATACAGTTTTACTTTCTACGGCACCTTTAAAACAGTCTGTCACTTACTAATTTGCTGAACTGTAAATAATTTGCTCGTCGATAAACACAGGATTGGTTTGATTTTGTTATCAAGCTGTAAATTGCAGCTGACACAGATGTATTTCATTTAACATATCATTCATCTACCCACAATTCCACAGAGAGAGCCGCTAGAAACCACATACTGAGCATTTGGGCTTCACTTGTCTTAAAAAGGAGGGGTTTCTTCACCTCCCTGTTTTTAATCTGTTTATCATTCCTTCACACTAAATTGATGGCCTGTGGTGAGTTTGAGATATTGTTCAAATATTACAAGGGAATACAGTGTTTGTTTTTTAAATGAAGCAACAAGAATACTTTTGTGTGCAAAATACATTTTATTCCATATTTTATTTTGTTCTTTGTCAGTCTCCAACGCACGTTCACGAGAGCCCCACAATGCATGAGGGTGGGGCTAACTGTGATGCTTGTGTATGTTGCTGATGCAGTAGGGGAGAGCGGGGCACAACTTTATGCTTTTTGGTTTTGGCTCAATCATTCAAAAAATATTTGAATTTGATTAATTATATTTTTATACAAGCAACACACAGATCTCTGCTACAAATAAACTTTTGAAGTTTGTTTCTAGTACTTAACATTCTTGGACAATTACACCAAACGTGACAGAAATGCAAACGTTACAACCCATAGGTGGGGTTAATCGTAACAGGTATACAGGGGGTTAGTTGTAACACTTTAAGTAAAAATTAAGTTTGTGGGCAAATATTTCAATACTATTGTGTCTATATTCTTGAAGTGGATATTGTTTATATATCTGTCTATAATAGACAGGTATCCACACTGTATTCATTCATACAGCCCTTTTCTAACAATAGTTCAATTATAAATGGATACAAATGTCTAAATATGTGAAAAAAAGCAGCACAACTATGACATTTTATATATGTGACCCAGTCTGTAATAACCATACTTCAGTTTCAAAATCAAATTCTGAGATAATGAGCATCAAAGTCTGATTTTAGCCATTAATTTCATTGTGATTTCAACCTTATTCAATCAATATTAAAGATATGATCAAAAATAAATTTGACACACGATTTTTGTTAAAACAGGCACATTTATTTTGTTGGCAGCCAGCAATCATTTGTGTGTAGCCTATTTAAAACAATCCAAGAATTACGCTAACCTTAGCTGTTTTCATATCGTAAGTGGTTTTAAAGCCCACCAAAAAAGTTGCTAAGAGCTGCAGACATATTTCAAAACGATGGTATGTTTTAGTCAATAAGACACTGATTAATATGACACAGCATTGGATTTGGTATCTTAAACACCCAACTTAGAAACAGAAAAAAACATGATGAAAAAATTAACTTACATGCCACCAAAACACTCGTTCATCAATAACTCTCTGGAAAAATATTATACATTTCCAATAATGCGGGAGATTGTCTTTTGGCAGCGTGAAAAAGATACCGGAAAAACAAAACGCTCAACTTTGTGCAACAATGTAAACAGTCCGTGTTACAACTAACTAACATGGTTAGTTTTGCCCCGTGCACCCATATACGCTGTTTTGACGAAGAACATTTGCTGTGCTGTGTTGGAGACTGACACAGAGGAGAAGAAATGGAAAAAAGTCATTCTTTTTATAGTAGTCATATAGACTATATTAATGATGTATTTTCTACGTTTATGGGCCTTGAAAAGTGAGTTGTTTTGCCGTCAAATTTGGGGTCAGAAAGCTCTCAAAATTTATCAGAAATATCTTAATTCGTGTTCTGAAGATGAACAAATGTCTTACAGAGACTTGTATAACATCTTGTAAAATGGGCAAGTGTGTGTGTGTGTGTGTGTGTGTGTGTGTGTGTGTGTGTGTGTGTGTGTGTGTGTGTGTGTGTGTGTGTGTGTGCGTGTGCGTGCGTGTGCGTGTGTGTGTGTATTTGTGCGCTCAGCAGTGAGTCTCTGTGTATTTTACAGTTCTTTTGTTTAGTTGAGGTGCTGGTGAGGCCGGTGACAGCCCGTGAATCTGGTGTGTTTTGGTGCATAAAATCCGTGCAAGATAAACAACAGATCGTCTCCTCTATAGGCTTGGGAACCGAGCTCAAGTTCTCATTCAAATCTCGTTTCATTTAAAAAACACAAAACCTCAAATACTTGGCCACAGTCAGTGTCTGCTTACAGGAGCGACTCCAGTCCTGTCTGTATGATCGAAAACCAAAGTCAAACTCTGTGTCAGTGACTAAAGTAAATATCAGAGACCGGAAAGTCTTATCACAATTGTCAGGAGATTATTTAATAAACAAGTCTAATTGAGTTTTGAAGTAATATGTCATTTCCGAATCAATTCGGTTCACTTAAAGGTTAAGCTGTGCTGAGGACTTGCTTGTCAACATGTAGGCAGTGGAGAATCTGCGTAAATGACTCGATGAATAACTCTTTGCCCATTTTCTGGTTAAATTATAGCTCTGTTTTTTATACAAAAGAATGGAAAACTGCTCTCATGGTTATAGACGGCTGGTTTTCTCATTTATACTCAATAACTGGTTAAGATCCAGGTTATAAACCCTGTCAGATGTAGGCTATACCTTAAAACTTCATTTGCCATCTAAATGGAAAAAAAAGTCTAAGCTTCAGTCAATTATCTGTCTATTGAACTCAAGGGGACAAAACTCCCTCCACACTTCCAATTTGAAACTATTTTATGTGTTATTTCAGTATAAAGTATGCCCGTCACTTTGAAAATGTACCTCTCAATGGTTGTGGAGGATTTTTTTCATTACTTAATGCATTACTTTGCTTCAGACTAAAGTGTAATTTATAGTTGTGCGTTTAACAACGCATTCGTTCTACGTGGACCACAAGCACTGTGATTGGTCCAATAGATCCCCTCCCGACAATATATGCGTCGCATTTCTTCATAGGCATTTCCGCTTGCGGAATTGATTTAACTCAAACGGCAACAAAAGTCACTGTCTATTAACCTCCATCACTTCTCAAATCATATACAACAAGCTGCTACTTCTTCGTTTGATGGGTTTACTGGCCAAGCTGCTTCTTCTTTGGCTGTCGCATTGCTATTGTTGGTTACACCCAGCGTGAAAAGTGAAGCCAAAACGTCTCGATCGCCCCCCAGTGACTGGTCCCAGTATAAACTCCCAGGTCATAAACTCTGCCTCCCCCATGTTATTCAATGTGACTTGAGACCAACTAAACAATTTAATTACACTTCAATTATCTTTTTTTGGAAGGTGGTTTCTGTCATTTACTGTAGCTTTTATCAGGCTGATGTAAATACAAGTGTTTGTTTTTAAAATAAGTTTGTTTTTAGTTAGTTATTTCATGCTATAAAAATGGTGGTGTGACGTCATGATTGACAGCTGTGATATGCGTATTCTGCGAGGGTGGGTACTTGATTTCGAGGATTTACTTCCTGCTCACTATTGCATAGGACTGGTCCCGATATCGCTACTGTGCAGACTCAAGACCCAAGATGTCAGCGTGCCTATTTTTAAGACATTTGACAAGTTGGGTGTGCAGTTGCAGAAAAATGATCAACACCCATGGAACATTTCTCAACCAATCAGAATAAAGCATTCAACAGGCCTGTGGTATAAAAGACGATAATTGGTCCTATGGTGCATAGAGCAGGGTTCCCCAAATCTTACCCTGGAGGGACGGAGCACTGCAGAGTTTAGCCCCAATCCTGATAAAACACACCTGAGCAAGCTAATCAAGGTCTTCATGATCACTAGAAAATCACAGGTGGGTAAGTTTGATTAGGGTTGGACCTAAGCTCTGTAGTGCTCCGGCCCTCCAGGGTAAGATTTGGGGAACCCTAAAATAGAGGACTGGTAATGAAATGAAAGAAGGTCAAAGGAGAACAAAGCACCTTTTAAGTCCCCACAGCTTGAGTCTTCAGCATCTGATACAATGAACACCACTTGTGTTTTTTTTTTGCATGCCACATGACTGGTTGTGTTGTACCAACTTTGAATATGCCGATATTTAAGTGAATTAATAATGTTAGAATTATTTATTAGTTAGCATTTTGATTGGACTGCATTGGAAAGAGCATCCCGAACACTCTCCTTTTTTATAGAAGAAACAAACCCAACAACGGGCAGTAAATGGAAAAAAAATACTTCTCAATAGTCTTTTATGAAGTTTGGCTAATAGTTCTCAATATAACCATCTGATCTTTATAAAAAGTTGGTCAAAAACACTGTCGATTGCTGTAATTTCCAAAGCAGGTGTACATATGACACGTAACACAAGCCCGGCTCATATTTGCCTCTGCTAGTCACATGTTGACAATGGCTCAGGAGCTCTGGTGGTCTAAGACCAGTGTGTTTTACCGGGAGAAAGGGCAGGACTTCCTCTCCGCACAATAGCTGCCGCCTCCTGGCCTGACCTTGGCGCTCCCAGGAGGCTTTGAGGCGAGACACACTGATGTCTTCTGTGAGAGATGAGTGTCGTGGGTAGGGGAGGGCGCCGCTGTTTCCGCACATTGAGCGTCTGCGACCACTGGTCTAACTGGAATTGTTGGGAGTATGTGACCTCTTCCTGCTGGAACAGGAAAGAGATTGAGTCTCAACAGTCTTAACAGTGTCAAACCTAATCCTGCTATGTCTCTGTCTGTGTCTCTTTGCAGTATCTGGGACACGTGGAGGTGGAGGAGTCTCGTGGCATGCATGTCTGTGAAGAAGCCGTCAAGAGACTGAAAACGGTAGGTATCCCAACCTCACCCTAGACATTTATTCATCTGTCACAGATCAAGTGCAGGGTCTTTTCCTTTGTACTGTTTTCATCTCTGAGTGTCCTCTTCCTCCACTGACGTCACATTTCTTGTTCCTACACGACACACAGCTTGCGGTGGACAGTAAAGGATCTATTTAAAGTGTGCCTGTCTTTTCCTGCTGTTTTCCTCCTCTTCCGGTCATCTTTGAGCTGTATGGCCATAAACTGCCAAATTTGGGCTGGTTTTGGATGGTGGTGGTTCTGTGAATTTCTCTTACAATGGGTTCACACCAGCTGCATTTGAGGGGTTAAAATCACATCTACCGCAGCTAGTTTGCCGCTTGAACAGTTTACTCGCTTCATTTGCATGTGAAAGCCGTGCGTGAAATTCTAGTCATCGAGACATTCACGCGGAAATTCGCGTCATGGGAGGGGCTTCTGCGACTCCGCTTGCTTTCTGTAATAACGTCACTACTAGAGCAAGCTCCTGATTGGTTAATGCGGCGCATATTTCAACTCGCGCGTTTGCCGCGGCAACTCACCATTCAACGCGAACTAGATGCGTTAATAAGGCGGAACCGCGTCTACCGCGCTAAATGCCTCATTCGCCCCGCAAGGCCTCCAGACGCGCGTCGACGTGTTTTCACATTGACTTAACATTGAAATCACTTGCGCTTGACGCCTCTACCGCGGCTGGTGTAAACGCAGCATTAGGGACGGCCCTTTAAATAACAGATTTTTTTGTCTGCGCATTTATGAGTAAGAAACAACGTTATAGATGTGACATTTCTCTGTTATGGATGTGTGAATTATGAAACCTACACTTATTTAAGTATGGAAAATAATTAAAAAATATTTAAAAAGTTTTTGATTAAAAACTTAAACAGAGACCTTGCACTTTTAAGTCACCAAAAGTTGACATCTTGAAATATCAGTACGGTTAAAACATTTGGTAGAAACGTTTTTAACTGGGTGGAATTTCTCAGGAACCAATTGTTGTAATTCGTCATATCAGGTGTGTCAGACACTTTAAGAGAGAGACTTTTACCGAACACAATGTAGTTACAGAGTAAAGTATTTTGGCAAACTGAGTTGTTGTACATGCCAGAGACGTCGGTCTCTTATGTTAGTGGTTGCTGACTCAATGATCTCAGCTTTAAGAGCTCGTTGCGCAGCCAGTTTTTCCAGCCCAGAACCAACTTCACTTTGGTTTTTACTGGCACTGTGTTGGGGGAAAATGGGCAAAGATTTGTGACAAGACCTCAAGATCTGGACCTCTTCAATCATGTCCCCATCCCAGCACATAAACCCACCATCTACTTAAATGGACAGATGTTAGTTTCCTCTCCCGACAGGACAGATGAAAGGCATTCCAGATTATTCGCACCTCCACCCGGTTTAAGAGCTGGGATGTTTGTCACTAGTGATGTCACAATATGAGTTTAAACGGTTGAACAGTTATTGACTTAAATCACACTTGCTCTTTGATTATATGCATTTTTTTATCATCGAATATTGAACCCCCAACAAGTATAACTGTTATTGCAGCATTGTTAACATGCATTCCTACTTTAAACATAACATAAGCTGAAAGATTTAGGAAAGTTCTTATATTTAAGTAGGTGCGATAAGTAGACACCAACGTTTTTGCCAAAAGTGTGCACACCCTGTCAATACTTCCCGGTCATTTCTCAGATACACAAAATCAAGTAGTGGATTTAATTTGCTTCTTCAGTATACAGAAGTCCAGATGAATGCTTTGTTCAGCAATGCTTCCTTTGTGAGATTAACTGAACTGAAAGTTCAAGCTCGGCATGCATGCACCCCGCCTTACCTAGAAAATCACCTTGTGATCTTTGATGCCATAGTAACAACTTCACAGGAAGAGGGCAGGGCACACATGTGGCGTAAGTACTTAGACGTACAGATTTAAAAATAAACACATTCTTTTGTGTTGGATTTTAAAGAGCACCTATTTCATTGCTTAAAAACAATGTTATTTGGTGTAATACAATGTGTTTTCGTGGTTTATGGTTCTTGAAAAGCCCTGTGTCTCTGATTGGCCAGCTAATCTGTACGTAAAATGTGATGCTCCTT